>NW_025110460.1:0-81802 GCF_011392965.1 Frieseomelitta varia | reverse complement strand
AATATAATATAATATAATATAATATAATATAATATAATATAATATAATATAATATAATATAATATAATATAATATAATTTACATATTAAAATATAATATATAAATATAATAATATAATATAATTTATATATTAAAATATAATATATAAATATAATATATAAATATAATAATATATAAATTATAATATATAAATATAATAATATATAAATTATAATATATAAATATAATATAATTTATATATTAAAATATAATAATATGTAAATTATAATATATAAATATAATATAATTTATATATTAAAATATATGAAAATTAAATATTAAATTAAGATTAGATATCCTATTATATTAATTTAAGTAAAATTCTATAAAATGATATTTTAAATCAAAATGTATTATATTTTAAATTATAAAAAATTATATTTTTAAATAATTTTAATATTTTTAATTTTTATTTTAAATAATTTTAATATTAATTTTAATATTTTTAATTTTCATTTCAAATAATTTTAATATTAATATTAATATTAATTAATTTTGATATTAATTTAAAATGGAATTTAATAGTGAGACTTATGTCTACGCCAGGAGCTTGGAGAAAGTATGTTCTATCAATTAATTGTAAGAAGCAGGGAGTCTCGATTTCCTGGAAGTCTTTATTCCGCGCTAGGAGAAAAAGAGAATTGAAAATATTATTCCATCGTAATATATCCGTCCGTCCGTTTGAATTTCCATAGCGTAATCGTTGAAATGAGTCACTCGAGAACCACGTTCTGATCAATATTGACCGGACAGATTGAAAAATAAAGGGAAACAACGTTGTTACAAGTATTGTACTTTGTAAACTTTGTCTGAAAACGTGTGAACTGAGGAACACAATGAGAAAACGAAAAGGGAATCGACGACAATATACATGAATATCTCGTTTCTTAAAATCTATCTCGGGATTCGCTATTGAAATTATGTTCATTTTTATATTGGCAAAGTAAATAAATGAAAATTCTATTAAAATTCAATTCAACTTTTACATTATTTATAGTAAATGAACATATGAACATATGAAGCTATTCGTACTTTGCGGGATTTAATATTCAATCATGCGCTCAAATTAAAAAAAAAAGAAAAAAAACTGGTTCATTGATATTCCCAGGAGCTCCGACGTAACCTCTAAATTTTAATAAAAACGTCGATGTCATTCCTGGAATAGATAGTATTTGTAAGTAATTACGATCGAACGATATTCAAAATCCAGTATTTATCTGATTCTCGAAAAAGGGAGGAACGACGAAAGAAAGATAGAGGAACGATCCTCTTTCCCTTTAGCTGCATCGAATATCCTCGCCACGTGTAATCGTATATTACGCGTGTACACATATGCAAAGTTGTCCAAAAAGCTCTCCCACAGCTTCTCGCGTCGTCTCTCTCCTCTTCAGTTTATTTCTCTCACTCTCCCTCTCTCCTCTCTCTTGTTACTCCTTGCACGTGTCCGTGCTCATGCCTATCTATCTCTCTTTCCCGATGACACTTCTCACGAAAAGAAGCTAAAGCTTTCTCTCTCTCCATCTGTCTCGCAGCGTCTGTCTCCCTCTAGAGTGAGTTTTAACTAAGCGTTTTTAAGCCGCCGTCACAATCAGTGACTCACCTCAAGACATTAAGGGGCGATTCACAAACGAATACACACACGCGGCGAATGAACAAACTAAACTGGCTGGGAACTTTCTATTCGTCGCGCCACGAATATACGTATATATACCATATATTTCTTGTTCCTTTGAAAGTTATTTGCTACGTTTATTTTTCAGCTGGAGGAAGCGGAAGAGAGGGGGGGGGGAGGGGGGGGGGCGAATCGGCGTTATGAAACTGGCGTTAAAGCAAATAGAAAGGGGTTCTGCGCAAAGTTTAACTTGCAAAACATCGATACGCGATGATTTGAACCCTTTGCAAATAGCAAATAGATATAATTATTATATCTTGAAAGCGTTGTAAATATAATTTTTCGATATTTGATGTTGGCGTGCAGCCAAGTAATCTCGCTGGCTGCGTGTTTCATGATATTTTTTTTTTTTTTTTTTTTTTGGTAAATGAAACACCAATTCGAATGAAAGGAGAGCTACGACGAGGAGATATAAATGTAAATTCTCAAGGAACGGTCGCCGGGGAATTAGAACGACGAATTCTGTTTGAATAATTCGATCGGGGCTGCACGCAGATGAAATTTGGTTGGTCCCGACGTTTAAAAACTATTTACCCTGTGTAGCTGGGGGTGCTCGCGTTGAAGTTTAAATATTAGGTTCGTTCGGCGTGGCATACAATCTGTTAGAGGAAGTTCTTGATGAGTTTATTACATAGGCAGACATAGTTTCCCCGGGCGAGTGTTCCGCCACTCGAATGATTTATTCAGCTTTGTCAATCGATAGCCAGCCTTAAAGCGCATCTGGAATGAGCTTTCGCTGATTGCCAATTGTTACAAATCAAACACTCTCGGCAAAAAACTGTTTAACCTTTTCAAACGCTACGTCGGATCGTTTTAAACAAATTCGTGGAAACACTCGTAGGGAAATTTCTATCCACGTTTGCACTGCCGCGAGAACGTAAACGTATCCATTTAAAACGATAAATATATGTATTGTATACACGGCGTATTTCTTTCGAATTAAAAACGCTCGAAGATATCAGAGGGAATAACGTTCGCTTTTATATCCACTGTACTCGGTCGTCGTACAGTCTGCCTCAAAATTTATTCGCACCGTTCCCGCATATTACGTTGAAATCGATACACAACGTTCACACACGTTCCTATTTTCACTTGAATTTAGATTCCCATTGCACGGCGAGCGCTGTTTGTGAGGCAGCCTTTAGGCTACGCTCATAGCGATGGGCACACGTTCTCTCCTTAATTAACAACGATTATTAACATTAATTAGACCTTCCGTCTTCCGTCAGCTGAAAATTGCAATCGTTTACTTTTCATTCGAAATTTGCATATACGTTTCATTAAAGCTGTTGTTAAATGTTTAAGATAATAATTAAAATGTTTCAAACCACGTCGTTAATTTATACATTTAGCTCGAGATACTGACCTAAAAATTTCCTTAAGATTCATTACGCGTGGCTGTATTATTATATATATCACGATAAAGCAATAACGGTACTAAAATGTGAATTTGTAAAGTGACGTTATCAGTTAAATAAAGCGTTCAAAGAAAAATATTTGATCTGATCGGAGGCAGCTCGATGCTGTCGCTACTAATGGACTCACGTATGCCACAGTAAAGTAACGCCTGTGTACAGGAGTGAATCGACACAGGGGAACACACACGCGCGCGCGCACAAACACGAGCAGGGACACATGTATGCACACTCGATTCACGATATACGAGGAATTTGACTCAGGTATATACGTTGCACGCACACGCCTTCCTCTGTAACACGAATCAACGAATAGGCACACTTGACTCGTCAGCGCATCACCTCACGCAACATTTATAGAGGCATTTCGCGGTCACGAGTATTTTTTCCTATTTCGAACAATTTGCATCCGATTCCTCGAGGGGAGAGGGGGAATTATTTCTGTTGAGAATTCGCAAATCGCGAGTAATTTTCACTTTGGAAACAGAGCGTAATTAATGGTCTTCTTGAAAATTCATTTATAAAAGCAAATATTTTCAAAGGAGGGATTATTATAATTTATGAAAGTTTGCACGTTACGCATTTACGGGGAATTTAAATGTCTAAAAACGTACGGTAATGCACGTAATATGCAAAAATATACAAAGCTGTACGCGGTGAAATGCACGCTATAACGAAGAGTAGGTGGAAAAAGAAAAAGAAAGAAAAAAAAAAATACAAGTTCACTTTAGTTGAATTTCTAATTTTCCTGCCGGTTTTTCCTTTTAATGTATTATAAATAAAGAGCGGACATTCGTGCATCTGTTTCAACAGAAATTTAAACAAGAAGTCGGCAGACAGTATGAAAAATACATAATGCTATTTTTATTTAAATGTCATTTTTCTTTTCAATCATTTCGATGGAAATGTAAATCTGCATACATGTACGTACCTATATTACACTGATTGACATTTGTAAACATTCATTCAATAACGTTACGAAAATACATAATTTAAAAGCATTTCTAGAGAAACGAGCGCGTGCTCATTTATGAAAAATATACGAATAAAAACCGTATTTTCCGTATTTTTTATTTCATTGCAAACTCTTTACTTCGCTCGCCTTTATAATTCCGATGACAATGCCGCGACCAAATGAAACGACAATTTTAAAACCATGTTATAACGATGAAAATCTCCCATTTAAAAACCTTCTGTCTCTTCAATTATTCTTACAAAAATATAAATTCGTCGCGTGCATCGCGTTCGCGACTTGGTGATTGAAAACAAAAAAAAAAAAAAAAAAAAAAAAGGAAGAAGAAAGAACGAGAATAAACAAAAACAGCAGCGAGCGAACGCTTTTGTCGTTTCTGGCCGGTGTAAAATTGTTTGGACAACGGTCATTTATTTTTAAACGAGAATATCGTTCGACGGATTGAGTGTAATCAGTTCTCGCTATTCTCGATCGAATCACTCCGTTAATTGTACGCATTATTTACCGAGCTTTCTCGTCGCATCGGGTTCCGATGCTCGAAATTTTTCTCGAGGGTCATCCATTTCAATTAAAACAAGTGGAAACGAATTTCGCTACAATTCACCCGCGAGATCCACGCAGTTCGGAAAGTAATTCATACACAGGTTACGCGGCCGAGTGTGCACATAATACGCAGAAACATTTTTACCGAGCGGCAGAAGGCAATTACGCGTTTCGAATGAGCGCGCGTTACTTTTAATAACATTTTATGGTGGTAACGAGGATATTTCGACCACGGGGCCAGCTTTTGCGAAAATTTATTAACCGTCGCCGCGGCACATCGCCGAAGAATCTATTTCTGAATCTAAAATCTCAAATCTACAAAAATCTTAGAAACGAGTTTGATTTTTTCTTTTTTTTTTTTTTTTTAATATATAATACAGATAATCTGCAACCAAACTATATTTAAATATCATGGGTTAAATCTACGGTCATTTTTTTTTTTTTTTTTTAATGAGAATTTGATTAGTGTCAATTTTAGAATGACTTGTTAATCTCATAAAAGAGTAAGATTATTTCGATGAACAATTAATATTTTATACGATTCGTTCTCTTCAATGATTTCGTCGAATAATTTTGCACCATCTGTTTTCAGCGTGTCAAATAATTTATTCATATTTATGATTTTTATCTGACATTCTGGCGTCATGTGGTGTTCGATATCCTGTTTTTCAGTATATTTCAATTTATTCATGTTTTTTGATTTCTTTTCCTTTCACGAATCACGTTTTATATCATTTTGTACACACACATATACACACACGTATATGCACGAATGTACCACGTCCATTTTATTTAACATGGAATTTTCTTTATGACATCTAAAAAAATTAATGAGAAGAATATATGTCTTTTAAAACTATATACATTTATATATAAATATCTATATATGTATATATATATAGATTGTATTATATGTATAGATTGTATTATATTGTATCATTTAATCACCACTATGAGATTACTGTTATGAATGATCTCCGAGATCTGCACAGGATATTGTGGAATTATGTTCGCTGAATGTTTATACACGCTATCAAACGTTAGTTTAAACTATCGGTCAATTTAAAATCTGACTGAAAAAAAAAAAAAAAAAAAAAACAAACGAGAGGAACGTAACCGGGCTGCAGGTACACGATTCTCTGCGATCAAAGTTATCGTTTCAACGTTTTGTCCTCCGTAGAATTGACCGCATCCAGGCAAAAGTGACATCCTCCTCCCTCTCCCGCCCTCCTTTTCACCTCTTCTTTTCTTTATTCGCATTCTCGCGAATATCACCTTCCCTTTCCCTAATTCGCCTCCACGAGATCCTTTTTTTTTCATTATCACGATTGTTATTATTCGAAAAATCGAACGGAATTAAGACTACTTTCGTAGTTTCAGAGGCTTTCACGCTTTCGAAATGCTTCTCAAGCTTGAGATGCTTTCAGATCCAGGGGAGGAATCTTTTTTTCCAACCCCTGGACGAAGATCACGAAGTGCACTATCGATCAAGTAAATTGATAAATGTCAAGACATCGGCGACAACGAGAAGCAAGCGAGCGTTGAAGGCAAGTTAATTGCAAGAGAATCATTTAAAATTCATCTGTTTCTAGCGAAGTTTCTCGCTTGTTGCAACACTGGCGGTGATCTCGTTCTCTTGTCCGAAAGAATTTTGCAAAACAACATCTTCAATATCAATCAATATCAATCAATCAATTCCAATAGAGACGAATAAATTTCAGCCGATCTTGTCGTTTCGTCGAAGTCAATTGCGGATGTTGGCGAATCTTTTTTTTTTTTTTTTCGCTGGAAATTCTTCCTCCAGACACTGTTCTTCAAGTTCTTCGAGTTTGGAAACAGGGACACGGAACTTGCTGCAAGCGATAGAGGATATTCGTGATTCCGTGTGGCGAGCTGTCGACAAAACTCTCGAGTCTAAGGGTCTACGCACGATCAGAAGTCACCTTGGAGATCGCTCCGAAAATGGAACCGGTTTCCCAGAGCTCATATAATTGGGTCCCGGCTTTGACTCCGGGCCCCTCTTTGAGAATAATCAACGTTTATTTCGCCGTTTAGCGCGAGCTGAGTGTCAGCCCATTCAAGTCGATCTTTTGTTCCCCTTTACGAGGGGGAGGGGAAGATCGCTACTCTGTTTCTCGGGGTACGAAAACAATCATTTTCATTCTATCCATCGGTGCATAAAGGTATGCGTGATTTTAGTTCAGTTTGAGTATATAAAGTATATAATCGAAACTACAATTTAAATTACATTACTTTGTTACAAACTGATTAACTGTTGGTGATGTATAATAAATGATACTGTAACCATAAGTTCACAACTGCAATTTCGCGACTGTGGTTACATGTGTATAAAATTCAAGAATTTTAATTTTTGGATGCTCTCTTCTTTGAAAGACATTATTATTCACTGGATGATCCATTTATATATATAACACAGTCGGTTTATAATTATGATGGTCATAAATCAATTACTATAATTATTAATCAAATATCCAGTGCAACGATATCTATCAAAGATATCACTGTTATATTTCATTTCCGTTTTGTTCGACGATACGCGAGCATCCCAATATTTATACGATATATATCACTATTATTAATCAACACATTGTATAAATATAATTATACATGATAATTGAAATTATACACTATAATATATTCATATTTGGTACCTAACGCTTATACACGCACGGAGGGAGGAAATATTTTTCAATATGCTTCGATGAAATCACAGTTTAGCAAGCGAGAGAATAATTTCTCTCGCGTATCAAAATTTTCGAAAATATTTCGTCCAACATTTTTCTCGCCGCGGAATATTCAATTATCTTTTCACCACGACAAATATCGAGTGTTTCGTTCCGTTTCAGCTTCGCTAATTATATTTTTTATACGTTATATAACAATTTTCGTGCACTGTATTAACTTTCACATCGGTTCTACATTCTTAATATATTATAATATTTTTTTTACTTTAACTTCTTTACTTTTACTTTTACTTTTACTTTATATTTTTATTTCATTACACACGTACATACGTGTGTATATATATATATATATATTTTTTTTTTTTCTTTAACGAATCGTTTGATCAGTTGGTTCAGCTTGAATCCGAAGAATCGAAGTCCATTCAAAGAAGGAGCGAGATTCCCTTGTACAATTGCTAAGAAACGGAAACGAAATCCCTCGATTTTCGCGAAAAGGAGAAACGTTCCTCGAGGAAGAGAGCCGGCTTGACGAGCAATTTCGTGCGAAACTGACTGAGATAGAGGTCGACGCCGACGAGGTATATGTCGCGACTAAATTTTGTCTTTTAAAGCGAATTCGTTCTGAATATAAAACGAGCCAGTCGCGAAAATTTTCGAGACAGACCGTGCCGGTGAATTTCCCAAAGTTTTTCACATTTTTTCCGTGGAAAAATAAACGAAGTTGGCAAATATCCTTTTTTCATGCACAACTGACAAATAAAGGATCACGATTTTTCCGAAGCATGTGAACTTTCGACTCTGTGCCACAATTTCTTTTCAAATCAAAATGTCGCTCGTTATTTTCGAGAACTTCGTTTCGATCGTTTCTGTGAGAAAAAAAAAAGAAAATTCCAAAACGTTCCTACCGACTTACAAGCGGTGATTTTTATTTTCAAGAACGTGGCTTCAAACGTAGCTATTATTATCTTCGAACGTAGCAGAATTTGAAAGAAACGATCAACTTTCTGAATTTCGCGTTTCATTGATGAAGGGCGATGGGACGTACTTCAGACACGAGAAAGAGAGAGAGTTGTTAATTCTGAAGCAAGTTACGACACTCGTTTCGCTAGATTTCGAGAATATAACGAAGAAGCTTGCTCACAATAACCGAGGCGAGCTGGCAGATCGTAAGTTGTTATCTTTATGAAAGTTTATCGTGCGGCATCTCGCGCCGCCATAGCGAACGGGACTGATTACGTCTCGAAACTAATTTCGAATAATTTACGCGTGCCTCGTTAAAAGATGCAACCGTTCGTTTTCTCCCTTTCTCTCTCATTATTTCCCGTCTCTCCTTCCTTTCTCTCCATTTTCCCTCCTCTTTCTCACTTTTTATCACGTCTGGTTAATTACTCGCGCGAACCAAAACTTGCTAGTCGAATTATTTCTATCGAATAACCGAGAGCGCGCATGTTGTCTCTCCCTCTTTCTCTCTTTCTCTCTCTCTCTCTCTCTCTCTCTCTCTCTCTAACTCATCTGCGCGAACCTGTAAAACGTGAAATTACCAGTCGGATTGAAACGTCTCTTTAATAAGTCTTTTTGATGTCGTCGCTCGCGGAGAAACTGTCTGTCGTAATTTCTATTAATGTTATAAACTGCGAGGAACTGCCGAGAGTTCTATGTTTTAATTAGAGGACTGCCTCGTGCCTCGTATTTTTTCATTTAGAAGCTGAAGGCGTGCGTCGCGCGGCGCTTTTTTAAACATCCAAATTTCATCGTCCCGCGAAACCCAATTTCCCTTTTTTCCCTTTCCTCCTTCAGCTTCGTTCTAGATTGGAAAGAGCAACAGAAACTACGAGATATCGAAATTTATTAACCGTTCATTAATTACGCCGGGACGTTTAATTTTCAGTTCTCGTTTACGTGCACGTGAACTTGCTCCCCGACTAATGTGATTAGGGAGATTTTCGCGAGAGAGACACAGGTTATTAATTGCTGGTATTATTAATAAACGGCATTGCGTAATAACAGCGACAAGTTTGGTAATAAGTCGGATGAAATATTAAATTTAAATTTAATTAATACAATAACAGCGTGTGTGTTTCAATTATCGTGCTTGCGATAAAAAGCCGCGAAGGAGAAGCTGATAACCTACAACTTGCGGCTTATCTCAACTTATTAACGCTACATCATTAGAGGTAATATTATTATTTGTTACGGTCATTACATGAACAGGCTGAAGAAAATTAATTAATAAAAAATTTGGAACTTGACTTCTTTCGACCGATTATCGGCGATAGTAGTATAAAAAAAATTATAAAACCTTCGCAAAGAAGAAACCGATGAATATGAATTGTAAATTATTTTGTGTTAAGATTATTATTACAAGAAGAACAGATGAAAATCGAAAAATGGGAATATTGAATTTCGATTTCAAACCGGAATGTAACGTATGTATCGTATATTGTAATAGAACAAAAATGAAAATAATAAGTTGAGAGGTACAATAAAAAGCAAAAAGAACGAAATAAAAGTATGACGAGGAAGTATTTTAAATTTCCTATCGTTCGATCGATTACGTCGGTGATAGACGTGATAAAGTTGCGGGAATCAGAATTGGGCAATTGAAAAATGACGAACGGACTTGGACCGGGCAAAAAACGATCGGAACAACGAAAGCGTGGAAAATTCGGTGAATTTGGGAAAACGCGCGGGACAACGTGCGTGGAAAAAAAAGCAAGGGTCGCGATATTCGATAAACATAGAGGTGGGAAACGAACGTAAGTGGAACTGGCAAACGAACAAATGAAAAACGGCATTTCGATTACAGGCGACGCGACAGAAAATTCTTTCAGGTCCGAGCCTTAATCTTCTGCTGCTTCGATTTGTTTTTCTATCCGAACCTAATTTATCGAAATACTTAGCGAGAAGGGGGGAATGTAATTTAAATGATATTTGGAGTGGACGTGAAAATATCGTGGAATAAAAAAAAAAAAGGCAATAACACAGTTGCTCACTGAAAATATTCGGACGTGTAAAAACATTTAATTCATTGCATGTGTTAAATATAAAGCATTTTAAAAATTCACTCAAACATGCGAAATTCAACTATCACGATTACACCGGGCAAGTTTAAAATGTCGTTTACATTCATGTTAAATTATTATATTTGCATTTATAAAAATTACATGTAATATACGTTTGATTTCACATTTATTTATGATACGTATTTCTATCGATTGTGCCTTATAATTTCTACATTTCTTTCTATGGACGTACATTCTTGGATTAGTTCCGTCCTAATCGGCGCTCATTACAATGTTAATAAGGAAATATTTTATATCACATAAATAATAATATATTAAAAATATGGGAATACTTTTGTGAGTCACTGTATGTATATACGTACTATTACGCTTATCACTGGCGAAGAAGATCTGTTTTATTTTTAAAAGCGAGCGAGCTCGATAACATTCCGGCACCACTAGCCTGATAAAAGGATTATATATCTGTCGAACGAGATCGTATCGGCCAGATTAGAAACACTGTGTGAAACACTGTGTTTTGCAATTAATCATAACGGCTATCGTTATTACAAGCAGCCGAAAATGAATTATTCAGGTGAACGAACGAAAGAGCACAATACCACTCGAATCGCTCGGAGAGCCGATAGAGAAGAATGTCGAGAACGAGTTCCACTTTTTTTTTCTCTCTCTCTATCTCTCTCCTCTCTTCTAAATGAAAGTTTCCACCGGCGAACCCGGCTAAATAGTATCTTAATGATGCAATTGTATGAGTAATAATGCGCCGTGGAAACACTCATGCTGTGCAACGTAATGCATTACAAATACGAACATGAAACAATAATTACGTTTAACCATTGTATGGATATAATGGTAATAATAGACTACGCCACAATATATTCGTCGATAAAACTATTGAATCGCGGAGGAAAGAAACGATAAGCGTTCCTGAGAATTCGATCTCGATTCGAAACTGAAACACTTTATGTGGGGGATTTAAAATTATTCATTTATTATTTACTGTCTTCTATTACCGTGTTTAATATTACTTATATTTTAATTATAATATAATTATAATATATTTTGACTGATTAATTATATTTTAATTATAATATAATTATAATATATTTTGACTAATTAATTATATTTTAATTATAATATAATTATAATATATTTGAATTACAATTAATTATTATTATTACAGATATCATCTAGTATTGCATTTAATGACATTGTCTAATATTCACTATATTATATTTATTTAAAATTATTCAATACTGAAATGACTTGACTATTTTTCTAAATTTTCCGGCCGAAAATTTTATGTTTAAATGAAATCTCTAATAATTAGCTCTCAATATCACCCAAGTGACGAAATTTTTTTTCTTTGCCATAAAGTGATAAATAAATTTATCTCGAAAGCTAATACGATCGTTTTAAAAATATATTATAATATATAGGTCCGCAATATTTATTCGAGTTTTTTCAAAACAAACTTCAAAAAAAGGAATTTACATTATAATTCATACTCCATGTACTATGACGTATTATCTATTCTATTTTATATTCTGTATTTCATTCTGCTCGAAATCCGCATTGCGTTCCTTTTTTTATCGATTTCTCTACTTTTTAATTTTTTTTTTTTTTTTTTTTTTTTTTTTTTATAATAGATCAACTCTTGTGTCCGAGGCGTCTCGAAAATTGTTTCTGTATACTTGCAATTTCGCATAGATAACGCAACACGCAAGTTTCTGTTTCTCAATCGCGCGCAATCGGTGGTTTTGCTGCGGAGCGGTGGAGGGAGAGGAAGCGAGCAAGGCAACGGCGCATGCGCACCCCCCACACACACACACACACACACACACACCGACAGACACTGTGTATTCACGTTTATAGATCCGATATCATATTATTATTAAATCCTGGCGCAAGAAATATATTGCTGAACGCTCGAAAGAATCCAGGTTATTTCGTAACGAACGATTTTAATTCGTTCACTTCGCTTATCAGCGATATATATTTCCGTTTTCCGTCTTCTTTTTTTTCCCCCCTCCGCTTTGTTAACGATCGTTCTTCTAATTATTATATGCTTTACGATTTAGCGCTAAACGACAACGAGATAGAGGAACGCTCGGGATCATGCTCCGCGTCGTTTAATTATTCTGACACGTGATATTGCAAATGGCTCGTCGGTAATTTTCTTCATACTTTTTTATCGATTCGCAAACAAAGTTATCTTGTTTATTCGTAAACAAAGTTATCTGTTGTTTCGGTAGTAAATGAAACTCTGGTGGAAGACGAGCGCGTTCTGTCTCTCGTTGCGTTTGATCGGCGATCAACCTTCGATAAACGAACCGATCGTAATTCGAAATTGCCCCTTTCGCGTTTTATATTCGCGCGCCGTTTCTTCTAAAATTGAAACCAGCGAGCTCTGCAGCAACACGGGCTCGCCAATTAGCGCGAGTAATACGCAGTAAACTGAAGACAGTTATACCAATATTACTCGAACAGCATGAAAAATCTAGTCTTGTGCCTACGGTTTTAAAACTCATAACTTCAATATTTTCTCTCTCTCTCTCTCTCTCTCTCTCTCTCGTCTCTATTTTTACGATCGATTTCGTATAAAGTGACAAAGTGAAACAACAAAAGCGGAAAGTTAATTTAGAGACTGCGATCAAGGAAAGAACTCGAGTCATTAAACTCGTTTAATTACAGCACTGTGTAGACTTGATTATCGGAATTCTTTGCCCGCCTACGTTCCCGCGTTGCTTTCACGTGTTCCATCTTCGAAAATATCACGAGGAAAAAGAAAAAAAAAATAAAGAGAGAAATAATAAACGAGAAATTATACGAGGTCGAGTATATAATTCTGTAAGGAATAAATGCCTGTGTATGTGGTACAATGTAACAAGCATTTTGTAATAAAGCGTAACGCTGTGTCGCGACATTACACGCAATTCTCGATCTTTTTTCTCTCACGTTGCGACATTGTTGCATATTTCCTGGTTTTTAATAATGTTGTCGACTCTCTATAGGCTCGCGTAGGCCAGAGTTTCAACTGGCAAATTGAAATTCTGATCGTCTCGCTCTCTTTCTCTCTCTCTCTCTCTCTCTCTCTCTCCGCTTCTGTCTCTCTATTTCTATTTAGTTATTATTAAATCACGAGCGAAAGAAATATACGGAGAGCGAAGCGAGTGAACGCACGAAAGAATCTAGGTTATTCCGTGACGTGCAACTTTAATGCCGTCTCGTTTATTTATTATTCGTGTATTTTCGGCATTTTCGCCGATTTTTCGAGCCCGCGGCGCGTGATCAAACATCTGATTATGTATTTTATTTCCTTTCGCCGCGCCGAAAGGAGAAACCACCGCGAGGGGAATAAAATGCAAATGCTCAACGCTCGTTGCTTTCCTCTTTCAAACTAATTAGAATCAACAGGAAAAACATTTAACTGTTCGTCTTATTAGTTTGTCAATTAATAATATATGTACATATTTGAATATGTTAACGTGGAGATTGTTTATGAACTGTGTATCACGTGTATTGCACGAAACTCTTTGAAACGCCATTAGCATTATAAAAGCAGTCAAGCGGTGCTGGGTAAAACAGTGAAATAGTTGGGATAAAAGACGAGAGATTGTAATTGTTTAAAATTGAGAATACAGTAGATAAATAAGGTACGAATATTGTTGGAACATAACCCGTGAATACATGAATATATGAATATGCATGAACATAATATATAAATGCAAGGAGCGAATATAATAATATAAAATTTATATTGTTATATACTGTTATATATTACACGTGTATATATTGTTATTACAGGTCAAGCCATGAATATAAACATAGTACATAAATACGTGAGTATTTAACGAACGACTGTAGACGAATATAATAACATAGGAATATTATTGGAACACGGAATAATTTATAAATGCAATCGGGATTGCGTACCGGCCCGACTCAATTTTCTATCGACTGATTATACAGAAATTTACAATAATATTATTTCGATGATTAATTCCTCCCGGAGAGGGGGGGGGGGAGAGAGGAAGGATTGAACGTGCGCGTTTGTAACAGCTGAAGATGAAAAGGATCGTCGAACAACAAATTCAGGACTTCGAAAAGTCGCGCGCACGCTATATCATCGAGACGCATACATATATCTTCTTTTCGCCTTGAAGGAAGTTCCGTCGTTTTGTTTCTAGCATGCTCATCTCTCACACGCGAATCAGAGCTATTTATTAAATACCTCGAAACGACAGAGTCACGGATTCACTCGACTATCAGTGTGCGTTACTCACGGCATACGGTATTACTTTGTATTCGAATTACACCGAGAACTGTCCCGCGAGATTGTTCGAATCGCATGAATTCAGCTTCCTGCAGGCAAAACCGCTCGCCTATTATTTCACAATCAACGATGATTTCATTCGACCATTACAATCCCTTCGTCCATTGTCGAGTTTAATTTATATAATCATTCGTTATTTCTTTTTTCTTTTACTTCTCTTTTTTCCTCCTCTCGTCGTCGCACAGATTAATCTCGTCTCTCCGATTCCTGCCATCTTTTTCTTCCCGCCTCTTTCATCCACCCACGTATCGCGCATCCAATTCGTTTCCCTTTCGAAACTCTGCCCCGTCATTATTTTCTACAGTGTTCCTTCTAAACGCGCGAGCACGCAGGTGTGCATCGTTTGTCGAATGTTTTATGTAACACGCGTAATATATTCGCAAATGGCTCGCACGAGCAATCGATTACTTTTTTTCAGCGACGGCGTCGCGTATCTCGTGTGTAATTTGTATAACGCACTTCTAGATTTAATCAATACAATTATGACGGATCGGAGCGGACTGCGATGTTAATGAAACGTCGAAATGTTTTATACAACGAGAGAAAAAGAGACACGATCGTAAATGATTCTTGTAAATGTTCGAGTACTTTTGCAAGCGTTAATTAATTTAAAAAAAAAGGGAAAAAAGAAGGAGAGAAAAAGGTGACGGGTTTTTTTTTGGAAAAATGAGATAGATAATCTCTGCCTAGTAACTGTGGAATATTTTTATTATGGTCGTGTAAAATTTCTCATCGTGCGTCCAATCTATCGTTCCGTTTGGTTACGAGCGTTGCGTTAAAAATAGGATTCAAACTGTTGCGCCGTTGTCTCTAACAACTTTAATCCGAAAATATTCAGCGAGTAAAAAAGAAATATATATATATATATAGTATATATATATAAATGTATGCATTTTATAAATAACAAATGGCGACCTCACGCGTCTCTATTCAAGGGTTAACCAGACGCTTTATATAGCGTTCTGGTTTTAGAATTTTTTTTTTTCCTGATACCCCGGGGGAGTATTTCAGGGTATCGTGAAAATATTTCTCCCAAGGTTCGCGAATGGTATATCCTAATCGTATTCTCGCGAATAACGCGATTGGATTTTTCGAGTCTCTCGTAATGTATGTGATGTATGTACATATTATTATCGTTCAACGTAAGTTTGATAAATTAACAATTCATTACTAGACGTAGCGGATTTAAAATTTAAATTTGCCACGAATCTACACGATCTTTATAACGTGTGAAAAATACATAAAATTGTCTTGCAATATTTAACAGATGAAACAAGTTTATCTAGTGTAAGTATCCATAAAAATCCGCGGGCTATTTATTACAATTAAAATCGCTCTCGAACTCGAGTACATCGACGATTAACAACCAACAAGAGAGAAGAAAACAATTTTCCTCCCAGACTGGAAAAAAAATTCGATCCTGAAAAGATTTAATGAGAAAAAAGAAAAAAGAAGGGGGAAAAAAAAGAGGAAAAAGGAGAAAGGCAGAACGAACTTCCATTAAAAGATACTTATTATTCGAACAATATTATCTTCATTATCGTCACACCAATTTCCACGGTATTTTTGTAGAGACCATATCCATTCAATTTTCATTCGAGTTTCATACGAACTCACACAATGTACACGTTCTACCCTGTTCTTTTTGCCCGGACGAATCGTCGAACCGTAATGGCAAAGTAATTTTCCCACACGCGCGCGCACGCGATTCTCGCTCAAAATTACATTTATACTTCGTTACTCGGCTGAAATCGCGCTCCAGGCTAGCGAAACAATTATATTCACTTCTTTGTACACTTTAAATAAACGAGCATCCGATTATTAATCGGGCTGTGTATTTTATAATATATCTTCTCTCATAGCCTTATGTTCGATGAATTAAACTTCTCAATCGAATAATTCGTCCGATTTATCGTGAAATTATCCCAATTTTCGACCAGATCAAACAGTCCACAGACACAAAATTAATTAACTTCGATTTTCGAATTTCTTTTTCCTTTTTTTAATTAATTTTAATTCCAAAGCACTTGATTCGATGCTCGACTTCTTGTATTTGAAATAACCTTTTTGAATAATTATTAGGCTCGACGATTTTTAAATAATTTGAACGCGGAGTAATAAATAATTGATCTCGGACGTGATTGGTCCAAGGGTGCATTGTTTCGTGCGTTTGTGTACGTTGTACGTCGTTTAACCGAGTTTGAATCCGAAAGGGAATTTTTTAAACAGCGAACGCGTATTGCTTTATCACAATTTTTCCTTACCGTTTGGTTTCGTGGAATCAATCCGTTTCGGCAAATGAATAAGCTTACTATCCAATAAGTTTTCGATTTATTTTCGAAATACAAGCTGATTCACGGTCGTTGAAACAGATTTGAGAGACTGCTTTATATAAGTGAAAGTACGTAACTGGACTTTCCTCGCATGCACAGGATTGATCGGAATTTTTTTTTTTTTTTTTTTTACGTTCGGCTATCTTTGAAGCCGGATATGCACGTACCCACGCTACTCCCTTTTAAATAAAAAAAACTTCATGCGTCCCGGAATATCATCGACGATTTACATACCATTTAAATTATATTGAAAATCCTGTCTTGTTAAATAACACGGGGAGATTTAATTCGAAATAAACGTAAAAATCGGAGGACTGAATTTAGCTAGTTAACTATCTAGTTAACTTTTACTTATACCTTATACCTTTGTTTTTAATAGTCAACTGATAATTTATAATTAATAAAAGTCAACGTTATTTTAATTATTTCAATTAACGAATAAAGGAATTCTTTCCCGGGTTACAGTTAATATTAAATGCAATTACAATCGTGTCGTTGCATTAAAATTATGTGTCCATCCAGGAAGGAAGGGAACATCTGTTATTTATTACTGCACTCTACGAAATGCAATCGAATTACGAGTATTCAGCGAAGTTTACAGTTGAACAGTTCAAATGCAAGTGTACACAATGTATACGTATGTATACGCAGCATGTACGGCAGAGCATCGGGCAAAGATTTTTCCAACAGCTCCGAAAACATCAAAAGCAAGCTGTCTCGGGAACAAGAAAACAGTGGATGAAAAAGGAAGAAGAAAAATAAAAGGGAGGGTGAGAAGTGAGGGAGAATGTGTGTGTGTGTGTGTGTGTCGAGCGGCAATAGATGAAACAGAGACATACAGAGAGACAAAAAGGGACTGTGTGTGCACGCGTGCGTGTGTACACACTTGGGACGGCCTGTTAAATAAGCTGACACTCAAAAAGTGGGCGGCTGACAGTTCGAAGGGAGTCGCGTGAAATCACAAATCCCTCCGAGCGCTTTTGTAATAACTTTAGACCCGCGGTTTCAAGAAATTAATCGCGACTCTACGTCCACATACTAGAGATCACAATTCCAAACGTGCAAATGGAACGCACGTGCGCTTGTACACGTCTTTGGTATTACACGTCCTTTTTATATATTATGTTCATCTTTCTAATAATAATATAATAAATATAATAATAATAATATAAATATATATAAATATATAATAAATAATATATTTGTAATAATATATAATAAATATAATATATATATATATAATATAATAATAGTTCTTAATAAATAAATGTGCCATTTTCTGGTACAGAGAATTTCCGAATGTTAAATGTACGATTTCTAGTGATTTCTATTAGACCTATTTCGTCGATTTGACGAAAATTCCTGTTTTTCTATACGCGTCAGGCGAAATCAGCATCGTTTGCATCCATTGTCGAAAACGATCAACAATGCATCTTTGAGTTCGATTTTTAGATTTTCTCGAGAAGAAACGCGGAATTTCACGTTTCAAATTCTTGCGGCAGAAATGTATAATGTACATTTCTCTTACCACGGGCACACGTGCACGTAAACTAGAGATCACACGTACCTGTCGACGAATCTCAAATTGATCGAGACAAAATCAATGTTTTCTTTCTTCATTTTTTTTTTCCAAAAATTCTCCCGTTTCATTGGCGTTCCTCGTTTCTATTTTTGTTTTCTCTCTCTTTTTTTTTTTGAATTCTCGTAATTCGCGTCTCATTTTTCGAACAATTTTTATATACTGCTAGCCAATACTTTAGATATTTTCTCCCATGGCATTTCCGGCTGTCCCGTTAATACTTTATCCACGTTACGCTACAACCGTTGTTTATGCGTTGGCGTACTCGTCAGAAAAGTTATCTGTAATTTGACGTTCGAGGAATTTATGCGGATTAAGTTCTCGCACAACGGGAGGAAATATTCGAACGGTGGTAAAAACTAAATTATGGCTTGTCGACGACATCGATTCCCAGCTACCCTTCTCGTTTCTCTTTCAATTCCACGGTGCAAGGAGTTCAACGAATTCGCGAGAAAAAAAATTGTTTTCCAATTAACCGGATCGTAAATTACATCTCGCGGGGGGGGGGAGCCAATTTACGAATATATTTATATAAATATAAATAACTGTCGGTGTTTCTACTTTTGCGAAGGGAAGAAAGGAAGAAAAAGCATTGTGTGTAAATCTATCACGAGTAAGAAAAGTTTCGTAGAATCGAAAACCAAAAAAAAAAAGAGAAAAAGAAAATGGGAGATGACAATTTCGGTAAGAAGCGAAGAGGAACGTAAAACGAGAACGAAGCATCGTATAAATAATATAATAGAGCGCTCGGTAGATAGTCCTGACAGCAAACTATAAAGCCAACAAATAGCCGGTATCTTTCATAAAGCATTATTAATTCCTCCGATAACGTGATATCTTTTATTCATGGAGGCGAGAGTGTCGATAAAGCACAGAGTCGCCGCGCGTTCCACACCTAATTTTCTCCAGAATCGAAGAAACAACGTGATCAATGTACTTTCGTCATTTCTGTCCTCTTCTTTTCTTCTTTTTTTTTTTTTTTTTTTTTGCCGATAGAACGATTTCTTTATTTTTAAAATAAACGAAGTAAACAAATTTCTTGGATTTACTGACCCGTACTTATCGTATCAATCGCGTTGACACGTTTTCCTTTCTTAAATTGTTCAAAATTGCTCAAAAATTGATCAAAAAATTAGAAAAAAAAAAAGATTTAAGAATTAATTGAGATTTCAAAACAGACTTTAAATCGAAGAGAAGAAAGAGTAATAAATAAATTTGTCAGCCTTCCGCCTAAATTTCGATTTTCCTGTTTTTCAATTAACTTCTATCAAGCAAAGTAAGATTTTAATAACCTGACCCACATGACGATACTGTTCAAAAGGTTGAACGTTCATTCTCAAAATGTATCGACACGTTTCTTTCTCTCAAAGCCAAAAAAAAAGGAAAAAAAAATTGACTACAAATGACATAGTTACTTTCATTTTGTCGAAAAAACCCTTCAAGTATTACTCTTCTATCTACAATCAATTACTCTCGTTTAATTCGACTCTCGTTCAGTTCGAACGATCACTGAATATCGATTTGAACAGCGTTCAAAAACTCGAGACTGCGTGTAGCGAATCAACGAACAATGGTGGAAACGCAATCGTCAGGATGTAAGAACTCTGTTCCGATAATCTCGCTCGTCTTCGATTTACCAGCGCCTCGTCAAATAGACGTACGTATTGAGAAACGTACGGGTAAAGCAACGATTAGGTAAGTGCATTTGTAAATGCACTCGCCTATACACCGGTCGATGCATTATATTTCTTGCTCTCGCGCGGCGCGAGCTGCATAATCGATGGAACGCGCTAGGCAGAGACGAAAGATCGCGTCTCGCGTGTTTTCCTTTTTCCTCGCGGCTTCCTCCCCCCCTTACCCTCTTATTTCAACCGGTCAATATAAATTTCGATATTTCACCGGTCGGAAAAAGGCAATTACTTTTAATACGTGTCAGCGTGGACATGCACGAAGGTAATCACATCTGTCATAAGCATATGGCGAAGATAAGTTATCGCTGGTAACTCGATTCACTCGTACCTATTCACACACAAACGAATTCCATCTTTAACGATGATTACGGCCAGAAATTATGATTCTCTCTCTCTCTCTCTCTCTCTCTCTCTCTCTCTCTCTCTCTCTCTCTCTCTCTCTCCCTCTCTCTTTCTTTCTCTCTGTCTTCGATATTTTTCTCAGTCATTTCCAACTATCGATGAATAATTGATGGATAATTAATCGTTTAACGAATACACGAGTATGTAATTTCGTTTTTTTATATTTTATATTTTTTATTTCTTTATATTTTATATTTCTTTTTATATATATTTTTTCTTCTACGCTCATTATACGACGTGTTTTAATCGGAGCATTTGAAGTTGAAATGAGAGCGATGCTAGAGCGTTTAGAAAATACAATTCGACAAAAACTGATTAAGAAAACGCGTTTCAATTATGTAAAGCTCATCGTGAATACGCTGATAAATAATTTTCACACAGTACGCGGAATATGATAAACCATCTTTTATTGATTTTGCAATTTCCTCGATTCTCGAATACCAAATTACTTTCACGAGTTTATTTGTTCCAAGAAGATGATAACAACAGTAAATTTACAAAGTGCACATCCGCTGTGTCGTTGTCGTTGATGAATTTAGAGAATACTTCAACTGCTTCAATTTTCGTATAGAATTTGTCGTAGATAAGGAGAGATAAGGAGGGGAAACTCGTTGCACTCTTGTTTCGCACAAAGTTGACATTTTTCGACCACGTCGTCAACTTGCGGGAAAAGAAGAGTCTCCATAAAAGACAAAAATTTGTCGTCGCGTCGAAGAAAATGCGATCGATACGATCGAACTTGTTTAAAAAAAAAAAAAAAAAAAAAAACGAAACAAAATTGAAAGAGCCGCGCGGACTACAGCTGAAATGAATCGCCCTGTACAAAGTACGAGCGCACGTAACCTAAAAGGCTGGAATCCGCGTGGTACGTAGAGCGAACGTGTTAAACTTGATCTCGCCGCGATGAATAATCTTTACAACGCCGGAGACAATACGCCCGAACAGAGAGCTAAACTTTCTCTCCTGTTAGATTCTATCAAAGTATACAATTTATGCTAACTTGGCTAACCTAACGAACAGGATTGTCCCTAATAACTCGTGTCAGCAGTTGATCCGGCGCGCAAAGTAAATAATGAAAACTGAAACGAGAGGGTGGCGAGAGAGAGAAAGAGAGAGGAATGAGTAGCATTTCGTGTGTCGAGCCCTGTACATATACGTACATTCGAATGACCGTGCGAACTGGAAAGTCGTGGGTGTGCAACGCGATAGTCGTCGTGCATGATTGTTTCGAGCAGGCACACCTCCCCCTGCCGCGATGCGGTAATTAATTCGACGGCCCCGCGGAATGTAAATCATCGTTATCGTTCGAAATGAATGCCAATGAAGCGTTTTCGGCCGGAATGAAAAACCACGCGACGGATAGATTGATCGAAGATACACGAGAACCTGCCAAGCAAACTCTACGTGTTTTGCTTCACGCGCCAGCGACTTAGCCGAGCCGAGTCGAAACTCGTTCGAAATTGGAACGATATATCGATTTCTGTGAATAGAACTGGTCGCACCGTGGACCGGAACAGCGATCATTAATTAATAAAGGAAAAGAAAAATCATTTTTACGAGGAGGTGGCTCTTTCAGAGATCCGTAAGGAGGCGCGTAAACACGCTCCTTTTACACTTTTGGTACATTTTTATTACACGTCTGGTGAAAAGAGTGTTTTCTCGACTCAACGAAGCATAATGCTGCACTCGCGTTAAGCGAGAATTCAACATTCTTTGCGCGTGTGTTCAATTAATATGCGCACACAACGAACATAAACACGATTGTCAGTGTGTTTTTTAGCTCGAAGAATCTTTAAATGTCACAGGTGGATGATTTTCATTGCGAAAGAAGGTTTATCGTTCCATGGTTCTTCGTGCTTGTGCCCAACTGTTTCTTCTGCACGTTGCGCAATTTCGTGCACACACGTACATTCGCGACAATACAAAAAGTCAAGATTCCTTCAGAAGGATGTCTTCGTTTTTCAACAGAAAAAAATTTTTTTTTTTTTTTTTTTTTTTTTTTAGAATCTCGCCAATTGCCAAACTTCCTGAGTCTGAGATTTCACGAACGAATTTGATGCCACGAACAGTTTTTAGGACGAGGTTGTCGAAAAGTTTAGCAATTGGAAAGCAAGTTGCAGGCAACATTATCGATCCGGGTGTTAAAATTATACTTATACAACTTATTGGATTTGACGGAGTTCCCGGAAGCCAGAAGTTACAGCTTAAGATAAATTATCGATGGTCTGTAAAATGTAATTAAAAGTTCGACGCAAGTAATATTTGGACGTGCTCGTTTTCATTTTGTTTGAAAACTTTCAAGAATACACGGCCAGACACGGATGACCTAAATCTAAAAGTTATGGGTTATTTCGCTAGTACGCTAAAAATTTCAGTGAACTAAAGTGAACTCCGCGGCGGCTCGTGGAAATAGAATTTACGGGGCAAATAAAATTACGTTCTTAAATAATAGCGCGACTTTTGTTTCGCTGGAAGAGATCCGCGGAAATTAACAAACTTTTAAGCCAAATGAATCGAAATACACCGCGCGTCGGCGGTAGTGAAAATAATTGTGACATTATAGAAACGAGAACGGCGGCAAAACAACGTCGAAATGCGGTATTATAGATTCAACGGGCACGAAATTTGCGCGATGCCAAATTAATTTTTAATTTCGTTTCTCGTCGACAATTTAATTACCACAAAGTTCTCAAAGTTATTCACTTTTAATAACCCAACAATATAGGCAAATGAATTTCGTTACTTTTCGACGTTTCGACGATCGACTATCACATTTGCCAATAGCCTTCAAATTTCGACAAAGCTTGATCAAAGATTTTCAAACTCCCCAAATTCTCGAGCTTTCAAACTTGGCGCGTTCGAGTTATTTTCAAATTTTCGTAATTTCTTTGAACCTCAGATCAATCAAGCCCGGAGCTCTTAAACAAGCTTCCAAATATATCGCCAAATATTTCCAATCTAAAGTATTCAATTTTCATTGAACGACCCACGTTCAATTTCAACTTGAAAGCCGCACGATCGCAAATTATCTCATTCAATTACCGTTTCCCGACCGTCCGTTTTATCTACCGATATCCGCGAGAGTTTCGAGTATGTATGGACTTTGTTAATAACAAACGTTCACCTACACAAACAATCCCGGCGGCGGGATTTAACGAGATTGGTTGGCCACGAGTTTTCTTCGCGTTAGATCATCGGCTATTAGAACCGATGGAGAACGATCCACCTGCCCGGCTTGCCAACCGCAGCAATCGCGATCGACTACAGGGAAGAGAGCATTATTTAAAGAGCCTGTATATATCTGGATAGAGCGGGTGTCTCGACCTCTAGCATAATCGCGAGACACCTGGGGGATCGTTGGTGTACGTTAGGGCCGTAGAGAAACCGGTTTCTAGCACTGAGAGGTTTCTACAACCGAAAAGAAAATTTCAATAATGGTTATTACGCTATCTATTCAGACGTTTTCTTCGGGAAGTCTTGTTTGTTCGATTAATTAGAAATTCCCCAGGCAGTTCGACGATGAGAATGAACGCTTCAGCGACCGGAGAACATTTGCTGTACATTTCTTTGTCATTTTCTTACATTTTCAGTTACCCGTTAGATATTTCCAGCGATCGAACGACGTGTTTTCCCAGATTACTGAGCTTGTAAATTCCTGTAAACTTGTTTTCAATTAGCTAAGTGACATTAAGTTTCTTGTCTTTCTATTTTGCGCGTGTTAGTTTTTAATATAATAAATGTGTAATATGCATCGAGTTCTTTCTTTCTTCTTCTTTTTCTTTTTTTTCTTTTTTTAGTTAGTATTAAATATATTTTTTCACGTTACAAATCTTTCTACAAACTTTCAATTAGACAAGACATCGAGCTTAATTAATTAATTTCTATTTCTAGAAATAGGTCGACTGATTTAATAGCAACGAGTCGAAATATCGAAATTTCTAATACACACGCGCGCACACACGTATATTATTGTATTACGTATTAGAATATCAATTTAATTAAGTTTAATTCGTACGAAAATAGGGAACGCGTTACGATTCAATTTGCCCTGATAAATAGCTGCGCGTAATTACGAAAGCTTGGGAAGGAAACAACGCGAAAAAAATATTAAAAAAGGCAAGAAATCACAATTATATAGAATGCGGGTTAATTAAAAACTTTCTCGTCGCTGAAGAAATTCTTGCTCGCAATAGTCAAGCCCGATAGAAAGTAAGCACGTTACAAACGAATGGGCAAAGGAAAAAGGAAAAAAGGAAAAAAAAAGAAAAAAGAAAAAAGAACATCAATAGGCAATAGGCAACAATGATCATTAACAACTCATTAATATTAATTCCCGGCAACAAAATTTTCATCGATTTCTACGAGGACGTCCGTTCAATTTACCAATGATTCACTTTATAGACTCCCGGAACGGACGAGAGGAAACAATTATAATTACTTTTTCAAAGGATAAAACGACCCACGGAATAAATAGGAAATTAACAGAGAAACACAATAATTCGACTGCGGATGATTTATGAAAAATTTCAAGACGTGAAAATTGATAGAACCCGCCAAGTATTCCAAAGTATTCAAAGTAACATTTCGCTCTGATCTTTTTCTCCAATTTACGAGGAAGATAATTTCCAATTGTAATCAAAAAAATTACGAATTTACGCGAACATATAAAATGACGAATGCAAGGCAATTAGCAATAATTAATCAATGAATGACACTTTACACTCGCGAGGATGAATTTATTGAATCGATACAGCCGATGAACACGATATTGAATAAATGAGTCTACAACAATTTTTCTATTCATCATCTTGGAATTGACTTCAATAAATTGCCAGTAGCCGTGTGCTCGACGATCGAGGATCTTGAACGTTTAATGAAAAACAAGCTGTCCTTCGGAACACACGATCCCCCGTATAAATGAAAAAAATTTATATTCCCTCAATTGAAGTTGGTTGATATTCGAAACGCGGCGAAAGCACGAGCAGGCCAGCAACGTAAAAAAAAATATTGCATGCTGTTACATACACGCGCACGGACACACGCACACACGTCTACTAGGCAACTGTTCCCCTTTTGCAGGAAGTTGCCACAATAATAGAATGCATTTTCCATTTGTCCAATTCCCAGCAGTAATTACGTCGGACCTCTCTATCGGGTTTGAAATCCCCACCACTTCATCCACTTTCCCCCACCACCGCGAGTGTTTGCCAGTACAGCACCCCCCACCCTGCCGCCCACCCACACGCTACATTCGAGCAAAAATTACCACTGTACACACTTTCGACAAATGTGTCCACGTAACCTGGCACTTCACTTTGCAGATAAGGTTAAGAATAATTTCAACCGTGTTTTCAAAAATTATTGTAAAATATGCTATCTGGAGTTTTGTGCTATCTATAGCTTTTCCTTTTCTTTTCTTTAATTCTGCATGCAATTGTTGTTAGCAGATTGTCAGTGTTTAGCAATCGTGTTTTTTTTTTTTTCTTTTTATGAATATGAATGCTCTGTACACATTTTCGATAAATTTGTTCACGTGACATGCACGCGTTGTTTCACAGATAAGATTAGGAGTAATTTCAATGTTCACTTTTAAATTTCATAAGTTTCTACTAAGGAGATAGAATCTATTTCACTCGGAAAATTTCATTTCTCTGTCTTTAAATTTCTTATATTATAGATGTATAAAAATACTCACAGTCCGTCAACTGAAATTATCGAATAATTAATCGTTGAAATGACATGTCAAAAAGACAAAAAACAAAAACAACACGGACTAAAGAAACTTTAAATCAAATCCATTTCTAAACCTTGATCAAAAAAATTATATACAAACATACGACAAAATTTAAAAGAAACATTAATCTAAACAAATCTAACAATGTGTCGAAATGAAAACATGTCATCATTCTGAGAACTGCACGTGCAACGATCATTACAAATGCATCCAGATTTCGAGGAATAATAGTAGAGCATTAAATTGATTCGTATAGATGAGTATACGCTGGATTTGATCCGGAGGGAATCGAGACTCGTGATAAAAAAAGGATCCACTACCACTCATAGTTGTAAACCCTTCGTTGGGGGGATCGATAATGGGCTCCAGGGGCCGACCGTGATGAAAAAAGGAAGAAAAAAAAGAGAAAAAGAGAGAGAGAGAGAAAGAGAGAGAGAAAAAAGGAGAAAAACCGTTCGATTCACTCGAACGGGGCCGTAATCTTTCGTTCTGCACGGTTGCCGATTTGTCGCGTGCCCGATTGGCACCTCGCGTTTGGATTCGTTGCGTGTCTGTGTTTAGTGTCAATTTTTAACCTCATACGAGATCTGGGGAGAAGGGAACAATTTCAGAATTTCCATCGATCAATTTCGAACAAGGGGAACGATAAAACTTGAATTCCGATAATCGTCCGTTCGACCGTAACATAAATTGTTACAATCCGCTGACAATTAGGAACGATATGATAAAATATACGCTCACGTGAGAGGCTCTCCGCGAGATCCAGGGAGAAACATGGTCCAAAAAAAAAAAAAAAGGAGGAAAAAGAAAAATGAAAGATCGTCGATGCCAAACGAGAGACTGAAACGAGAACAAAACGTCGCGTGTTTTAATTTAAATTTATGATGTTTTAGTTCATGCACGGAATTATGATTGTCCGAAACGATCTCCCGCGCAACAGCTGCCGCTGCGACGGAATTACAATACAAATTGGTTTTTCAATTGCGATTCCCAGTTACATCCAGTGAGGTGAAATTATTGAATCGGCCCCGTGGGTTAAAATTATTCCATATATTTGAGAAATAAAAGAAAAAAGGTAAGAGAGGGGGCGGCACTAAATATATACAAGAAGCTATTAGAAACGTTCGTGTAGCTGAATAAAGTATGAAGAAAATGATTTTATACGAGAGTTCAAGCAGCTCGATTCATGGGCTGCAAGAAACGCAATAAAAAAAAAAAAAAAAAAAGAAAAGAAACGAGGTCAAACACTAACTCTTAGATATCTCAAACATGACAGAACATTAAATTTAAATTCCACGGTTTGACATTTGATTGCTGACGGCATAACAAGAATAAGGCTAGACGCGCTTATCTTTTAGAGTCTTCGGGGAATTAAATTTCCCGAAAAATTCAACAGCTTTTGATTAATATATAACGCAGTAGCCGATCGTTATCCTCTCGTCTTTCCTCGGATTTACGACACGCGAACGTAACAGGGATTCTTTTGTGAACGTGATGTACAAAGACAACTGTTTAAACGGAAAGCAAAATTCCCAACCAAACGTGACATCGCGTTATAAATTCATGTTTCGCTTTTATTTAATCAGCGGAGAAAGCAAGGAGACGTGAGCGCGTTTGACTTGAATATGAAATATCCGACTACAATGCAACGTAATCCGACAATTAACGAAAAGGAAAAGTGAAAAAGTGAGAGGATGAATTCGTGAAAAACGATTGATGACGTATCGTTTATTTTATCGGGGATCGCCGAATATCATCGTGACAGAGACGTTAGATTCATATATCGGTATCTCAATCGGTACACTGATGCGCAT
This sequence comes from Frieseomelitta varia, assembly GCF_011392965.1. Lineage (NCBI taxonomy): Eukaryota > Metazoa > Arthropoda > Insecta > Hymenoptera > Apidae > Frieseomelitta > Frieseomelitta varia. Next base: position 53,546 of record NW_025110460.1, on the reverse strand, counting down.
CTTAACCTCTTGCGCTGGAATTTTTTTGTTCCAAAATTGCAATACTTTCACAGTTTCAAGTAAAACAAAATAGGCAAAACAGATGATAAATTTATTACTTCTCAATCATTTCTTTCTATAGTGATCATCGTACCGACCAGTTCGATAAGAAAGCGACGAATTATTGTATACGGTTCGGTCGCTCGTTATGGTTCGCAATCGATTGCCAGCGCAACTGGTTAAATCGAGATCGAGGTTTCTGACAATTGTCAAGTTATACACGCGTACTCTTTCGGTCAAAAAATCAGGGAGGGAATTTTTTTATCATTATACCGACACTTTGCAAATTCTTTCTTGTTTAAAGTATCATCGAAACAAACATAACTAGCAGAGTCCAAGATTTTTGAATGGGATTATCCATATGTACTTAATGTACGCGTGAATACATATATCGTAAAATTTATTTCAGTCTCAATAATTTTATTGAATGTTGATCTCAATCTGTGTAGAAATTACACGTCAAGGGAATTCACACTAATTAAGAAAGGGGGAAGCAAAACGTTCTACAAGCTGAAAGTTTTCAATTTCGCTCAGCTATCTCCGTTTCTCATATTGTTTACCTCGCATTTTCGGGAAAATTAAAGGCGCAGCGGCTGAAGTAGCGGCGGAATTCGCGGAACGTGAACTTTTTTTCCACCGAAAAAGTTGCAAGAAAACTTTCGTGAAAAAAGTTTCCGCTGAGAACGGCGAGCGAGCGAGCGAAAAGAATAGTTAAAATCCTTCACGCATCTGGCTCGACCGTTTCCGATGGATTTACACGCCGCGATGAATACGAGCCTTTATTTATTTATCAGCGGGTGCGACCAGTTAAAACATAAAAGCCAAGTTTGTCTAATTTCCCCGGCGCTTCGGGTTAAAAGTTGCCGGGGGAAGGGAAAAATGAAGAAAACCGGTTGGAAAGTAACGAGCTTTGGCATCGGAAGTTGCATCTTTCTTTCTTCAACAAACCACTGCTGCGAATCCCACGGAACAGGATTTCGAATATTACATTATACTCCGATTCGGGAAGCATTCGAAGTTTATTTGAAGCATCGACAAATCGCCGAGCGAGAAATATCGTAGCTAATTTCATTCGCTGAATCGTATCAGATGGACGGCGGACATTTCCATGCAAATTGATATTTCCATCCTATCGCGATTAGAAAAATGAAAACGCGGAGAGAAATTTATTTCACAAAGGACGCCACATTTTATTCTCGCGCGGGAAACGCACGAGGAAATACTGTGGCTAATTTAATCGTTAAAATATTTGCGAACATTTCTGAACGTTCTACGTACGTAGAAACTTCTATTTACGTAATTAGAAAGAAAGAAAGAAAAAAAAAGGAAACGCGGAGAGAAAACCTCTGAAAAGATATTGTAACTTATTTAATCGCTAAAGTATTAACTAGGCTGCGGATATTTATGCAAATTTTACCCACGTAATATTCCGTATATTGTACGTGTAATTAGAAAAACGAAACGCGAAGCGTGAATTTATTCCATGAGAAATACTAGGCACACTTCATTTTCACGCGGCATTTATTTCTTGAATAAATTGCTCGCGTTTCAGTTAACGAATCCCTTCAGCTGGTCTTTGATTTCTCGAATTAATAATCAATAAATTCCAAGAGAAATATTTAAAAATAATGTAGCGTGTTGAATGTGTGTGTGTGTCGAGTGAATGACCGAATCATGTTGTCAGGAAGGCCGAACTGTAAGCGAACACACGTTGAATTAGAACCTAACGTGTTTGTCGGGTCACTAACCGTCAGCGCGAGACAAAAACTGTATCGCCCTGACAATAAAAGCAAAAAAGTATATCGCTCAACGTCCGACTACATTTTTGAAAACAGCGGTTACCTTGGTTGAAACTTTAAACTCCACGTTCCCTACGAGTCCTCTCACAGTCTCAGCATTTGCACTTTTCATTCGTCCAATGATTTTCGTTCAGTTTTGAAAAAACGCGGAACAATCGTTCCGCGAAACGACAAACACGAAGAGATAATTGCAATTATAATTTCCAACGACAATTAAAAATAATGATTCCGTGAGGAATTACATCGTAGTTAGTTTCTCCCGACAAATAATTGGACATTCAAATTCATTTGCTCATTTCTGTAAATGACCGTTGTGCATCAACAGCTCAAGACAACGATACATCACAATGATATATATATATATATATATATATCAATGATGAATAATGTACAACGTACCGCGAAGTAATCTCTTCGTGGAAATTGAAATTGCCTTGATAAAACGAAATAAAGTAGAACGAGCGTATAAAAATCGAAACGAGCGTACGTAGAGCCCTTGCAACTTTGTTTATCAGATAGAAAGATAGTCACGGCAGGAAGATACTTATCCAATTACATCTAATTAATTACGATCGTTTTAATTCGTTCTCATTTAGCGATAATAAATCAAACACGGGGGAAAAATGTACAGAGTTTACGAGCTGACTCTGGGCACTATTTGAAAAATGATTGTTTAAATAACACAGGATCTTGCTCGACTCTATGTTACCTCGAAACAATTTCCCATTACACAAGCAAGTGACTTTTCCTTAAAATTATCTCTACTATTTAATTCATTCGAATCGAACAATTTTTTCCATTCTACTTTGTTCGTGCAAATAATTTCCAATTTCCTGCAAGCTGGATCGTTCCGATTATTATTATTATTATTTTTGACTTTGTATGTCAAGCAAAATTTGCCGGAAAATTTTGGGATGTTCCACGGACTGGAACACGTACTCGGAGAGAATTAGCCTGTTCGAAATAATCGTTGCGCGCATTTGTCGAAAAGCAGAAGCACGTCACGAACGCGTCAAGCGTAATTCCAAGTTACTTTCTAACCGGGTCAAGCAGAAAATAAGTGACTGACAATAAGTTTCGTTTGTTAGCGGACAACAGGGAGAGATTCAGTCTCTCCCTTCTCTCGAAAACTTCCTGGATCATCGAGCAAACCTCTATACGGTCACGCGACCGCTATCCAACTGCTTTCTTAGCTCGATAAATTTGCCAACTCGCGCCGAGATTCACTGTCGTTCAACGAAATATATCGGGGGAAATTCGATTATCCCGGTGTCTCTCTCCCGGCTCTAGATACGTACATACATTGTTTCGTCTCGGGTTTGCTGAATGAAACTAGCAAGAGCAACGTGTACACGCGTGTGTGTTGCCTCGGCCCCCGCCAGAGGCTCCCATTGTTTTCCCGATTAAGTTTTCTCATGTCACGTGCTTTTACTTTCCTCCACGGGCTGTCTGGCCCTTTCGCGTTAATCTTGCGCAACTCGAGACCTATTTAATCGCATCTTTCTTCTGTTTCGATTCACGTTTGTCAGCGACGCTTTCATTACCCGTTGGAAATTCAAGATTGGAAAAAGGAAAGAATAACGTGCAAAATGCGTTTGCCCGTAACGCGGAGAAGTTCATAAACACGTTCAAATAGTAGCTTCGCGATCGTTATTGGCAGTAAAGTAATTTCGAGATTCGCTCTCGCTCGGTATATTTCCAAGTAAGAGGGGAACGTAATTCCGGAGGGAAATGTAATTTAGCTCGAAAAATGTCTTGAAACGAAATTACGGCAGAAACGGCGAAAACCTTTGATTTTTATCGGCGATGAAAAGGACTGTACGGTAATCAGATTAACTTCAAACTTGAAGCGGCGGAGAGAAAGGAAACTCGAACTCGCGAAAAAAATTCTCGCTTCTTCGGCTTCTTCTCGTTCGATCTTTGCGTTAGACATCCGATTGCAACGTAAGACGTATTATCGAACCATATACAGCCGGTATACGTGGAAATTCTTTTGCTTTGACACTCGACAAAAGAGATCGGTATATTTACACGTATCAATATATCATCGTACCCCTGTAGAACAGAATAAAAAGATAAACATTTACTTTCGAGGGAGTATACTGACTTCGCGTCCACACGTGCCCGGCTATCTTATCTTCCCTCATCCGTAACCAAACGTTCAAACATTCGGATCTAACTGCTGTCACCGCTCTCTCTATCTCTCTCTCTCTGTCTCTCTCTGTCGAGATTTCCGTTTTAATGGAAAGGATAAAAATTCTAATAACCCGTGATCACCGGAACGAGGCCGATGATACAGTGCCAATAAAGTGCAATCGACAATGGGCACCCGCTCTTCCATCGATTGCTTATATAATCGAGACCGTCCCGACACAATGAAAAACAGTGTACAGCTCTCCTTTTTTTTTTTTTTTTTTCCAACTCCAATCACGTCTATTACGTTCGAATACGTTATTCACCCCGTTATTCACTCGCACTTCCCGCCCGAACTTCTTCCTCGCGCAATCAATTTTGATCGATCAACTCTCGCGGGCCGATTTAAGAAATGACTTGCGTTTCTCATGATTCATCGCTTTCGTCGATGATTCATTCCCTTTCTTGTCGGTTAAATACCAATACTGTTTGCTTGTTTAAGATATTTCTATTGGACGTGCGGAGGAATGTCTTCTTCTTTCATTTTTATGCAAAAAAAAAAAAAAAAAAAAAAAAGGGAAAAGTAAAATGAAATGAAGTAAAGAGGAGCTCGTATCGCGCGAAGGCAACAGAAAACAAAAAGGGCAAATATGATTCGATCTGTTAAAAATCCCTTGAAAATTTTTGATTAGTTCCCCGAGTTTACTTGCAACTATTGATTAGCTTCGAATGTCGAAAGTCTTGGAAATCTTGGAAGTTGAACGAAATTGTTGAAGGTCTTGATAGATGTTAGATATTGAAAACTTGATGAACGATATTTTACGAGCATTTTACAAGCATTTTCGTTCTCGTCTCAACCACGATCGATGTAATGTATCGAAGAAAATTTACAAAGTTCGAGCTACACCCAATTCATTTTTACTAATTAATATACTAATTAACATTATATATCTGAAAATGAAACGCTGCAAAGTGTTTCCGGTATTTATCACTGTACTGTAGATTCTCATGTAAACTCGTATTTCATAGAATACAATTGAAAAAAATTAGTTTGTTAGGTGTTTATTTAATTATTATATTATATTATTAATATAATATTATTATTATTAATTATTAATAATTAATTATTATATCATTATTATATTATATTATTAATTATTAATAATTAATTATTATATTATTATTATATTATATTATTAATTATTAATAATTAATTATTATATTATTACATTAATATTATAAAAAAATCACCGTACTTATTTTGAATATTTATTTTCTACCCGATTAAATCTACTAGCTAGTAAAATATCGTGTAATACATATGCAATAATATTCTACAAATATTCGAACGCTACAGTGATCGTCCAATTTAGCTAGCAATATATAACATCTAATTAAAACTCATTACTTTCAATTACATTCAATTACACAATTTCTTTCTTAATTTCTCAATTACTTTCCTGATTCGTTCGGGACTCACTATCGACGAGCGATGATTTTCTCTCAATTAAAGAACCAGGCATTGTCGACATTTACGTTTAACATGCTGGTCAACCGTTCGCATCATTAACTCGGGGCTCATTTGTATGTTTTCGCGAGACGGTGTATTCACGTTAAAACTATTATAAATACCGCGCACGTTATCAGATTCTTTTCAAGACTCGTCCGGTACGATCTTGATATCCGGCACAGTTATAATATTTCTTTGATAACTCGTCACTCGGGCATGCATATTCCGCAGATTAAAACTCGTCCGGTTCCTTCATGTGTCCATTTGACACATTTTTTTCAGTACGATATCAAGTACGAAAAAAAAAAAGTACATAAAATATACGATTTGCAATAATTTACGATACAACATAATTGCATATATGTACATAGTACGTTCTGATACGTAACGCAATTTTCTACTGAATTTTAATTACTCTGTAAAAATTTTATATAATTTTATATAAAACTCCACCGTTTGCATTTAATCATAAAATCTAAAAATTCTAATTTGAAAATATATACATGTACTTTACATATAAATCAATATTACAATAACGACGGTTGTATCTCACTGCCAGTGCCAAATTTCGAAATGTTCGCGCAATAATGTATTACCATGCGTTCGAATATTTTCGCGTGTTCACGGAATGTTTCATCTACCATTGATCGAGCCGTAAAGTTTGAGCGAGGTCCAGGTCGTGGCCTTCTTTCGCCGGATGAATGAAAGAACCCAACGAACGAACCAAACAGAACGATCACGGGGATCTTAATTGCAAACATTCGAACGCTTTCACAACTCACTCTACATTCGAGCCGCTAGAAGGTATTCAGTATCTTGGCACATTACCAATGGGGGAATCGTGGAATCTTCGTGTGATTAACATATCGTGTTATATCGGTGAATCGTAATCGATGCTGATGGATTTATCGCTCGCGTTACCGATTCGACGATATGCTCGTGTGCGTGAACTCTCGTTAAACCTACCGCTCTCCGTGGCATCTCTGCGTGTAGCTTACGTAACACGTCCCCGGGTTATTTCGAAAATATTGGCAGAATTTGGTTGAACCAGTCGATAATTTTAACGAGCATGCAAAGATCATTCAGGAACTTTGATGTAATCTTTCCACAAACAACAATTGATATGTACACTTAATATATATTCATACATCACGTAAATTAATCTTTTGGAATTTTTCAAATTTTCGCGCGAGGTCTGATGACTGTGAAAAATTTAAGGCGTCAAAGATCAAGTAGGAGATTTATCGTTGTACTTTATAAAGTCTAGATAAAGGAGGCATTAAACTTGAATCCTTGAAACTCTCTCACGTCAGAGAAGTCCTAACGTTAAATAGAACGGTGTAAATTGAAGGACGAAAATGAGATAAGGAAGACTGAACTATTTCAAATGATACACGATGAAAACGAAAAGTCAATCTGAAATGTGAACAAAGATAATACAACATACACGTGTACGTATGTATTTGTGCAAACGAAATGTTGTTTCAACGTTAAAATTAGTTCTTAATGGATTAATATCAGAGCCAACTCTGGATATACCAGAGAGGCGCAAGGTTTCAATTAAACTAAGAAAATGGATTGAATTTCACGATCGTCTACAAATTGCGTTCGACTGTTTGCGCGCGCGCGGAAATTTCTATTTATTTATTTAAGCCACGCGTAAATTCCCATCGATCCGAAACTTCGGTGCCATTATTCATCGGCGATGGATTCGTTTCGCGATGCACACGCACACATATACATACACACATACATACATTATTCCGTGAGAACAAAACTCGTAATTTAACAAATCTCGCCTGTCGATTATTCATCGGCGCAACAAAATGCGCCATTGTTATTAATGGACTGTTCACCCGTATAATTACCATTTGTATCATTTATTAAATCTCAATGCCATTTGTGCTCCATCCTATTCTCTCTCTTTTCTTTCTCTTTTTTCTTTTTTCTTTTTTTTTCTTTTTTTTTAATTGTCATTTGCTCGTGACACCGGTTTTTTATTTTTTCATAACTCCAACTTGTAACAACCAGAAGATTTACAATGATAGAACGAACGAAGAAGGCAATTAAGGTTTTCTGGTCGTTATTTCGTAGCGTACGTTTGATTACGCTTCGACAATTTGTGTCAAGGATGGATAAACTTTGGTCGCAAGTGCACTCGACGCTGAGGACGAATTACACGAAATAATGAAAGATCTGTGAGCGGAATATTTATAAGGGATGGGCGGGTAATCGTCCGATCGTTTCAAACGATCCTCAGGTGCAAGCCTGAATACTTCCTTTCATCGCGGGCGAACAATTCGTGTCAGGGATTGCGGCGAAGTTTCGTGCCATTTGATTTCTACGAGTTTGAAAATAAAAGCGTACAACGATTTCGAAAAATTTCAATCGACGCACTGACTGAATGGTAGAACTAAAGGAGGATTTATCTGTCTATCGCAGAGGAAAACGCACATATCTATACCGGTTCAAGAAAGTACAGTAAAAACTCCGTTTGTAGAAACTGGTTGGATGAGAAATAATTTGTGTAAATCAGAGTCCGCTGATTTGTTCGTGTTCAAATAAATTGAATTCGATAAACAAGAGATCATTTGATTAAAATTTCGTTCAATTAAGTAGAATTCTGTTAAACGCGTGTTCCCTCATGATCCCCTTTTTATTTTCTATCCCATTTATTAACAACTTTCTGTTCTACCAGACAGAGAAGTGATACATACCTACATGAAAAGAAAGAGAGAAAACATTACGTAAAGTGAAGGGAATATTACATTCACGCGGTAAAACGAAAACAAGAAAGTACTGTTAATAAGAAGAATTAGCGTCGAGCTATTGACAGTCGCTGTGTTTCTATGTAATTATTAATTAATCCTTATCGTTATTTGAAAAATCGTGCTATCCTTTCATTTTTTCATTACGTTTGCAGTTTCGCTTCTATTTGTGAAATCAATGTAAATTAAACATAAACTCCAATTATTAAATTAAAAAATATTAACGAGTTTAAACGATAATATCTTCAGAATGGCTTCTAAGAACGAGGTTTTCCGTACAATCATGCCTCGAATGAAACAATTAATTGTTTATATCTTATCGCAGTGTAACGTTCTACTGCGTTCCTCTACGAATTAAAGTAGAGTATTTTATACGCAGTAGATGCGTGTTATATTTCTTTGTAATTAAAAAACCGACAAAAGTAACGAATGCAACTATAGCGTTGCAAAACTAGAAGAAATGATTAATTACTGCGAGATCGAATTTTCATCCGATCTTAGCACAAAAAGAGAAAAAAAAAGAAAAAAAAAAGAAAGAAAGATCGCAAACTATATTTTTAAAATCGTGATTTAGAGTTTCGCTTCGAATGCTGTGCATTCATGCAACTTGATAACTTGCCAACGAAGTTGTTTAAATTACACAATTATGTATGAAGTAAATTTATCGCCGGGAGAACGAGTTTGCGTGTTGTTTTTAGCGCGTGATTAATATAATAGCGCTCGCGATTGTTATTATCAATTTATCATCATGGAAACGTATTACTATTTTCACTGTACAAATATTGTTACATTGTTATTCTATATATTTGAACAAATATATTCCAAATTAGAACCTCCAAATATCATGAATATTTCAGCGAAATCAATTTATGCAGCTCGCGTTTGCTCGACATGGAAATAATGAAAATAAATATTCGCGTAAATTGCAAATATGTCCCAAATTGGAATCTCCGAATATATCGACGAATATTTCAATAAAAATATATATATATATATTTTTTCTCATTTAAAATTAAAATAATCTTATAAATAATTAGACCCTCCAAACTATCGACAGATGTTTCAACAAACTGATATATACACCGTGTTCAAAATTAAAATTATCTCGTAAATATATTCCAGACTGGGAATACTATACTGATAGATATTCCAACAAAATTGATTCTCACGTGCATCTTATTTGAAATTAAAGTAAATTACGATTAAATTAAAATTAATTAAAAGTAATTTCAACAGAATTTCCCCTTTCAATAAAAGAAGACACACACACATGCACACAGAAATTCATGTGTATTATCCTTCTTCCATGTATATTATTATTCATTTCCCGGCAACAGCATTTTCCACGAACAAGTTTTCGTAGAGATTAAAATCAGAGATGCAAGTACGCAAACACACGCAAACACGCGCACGCACACGAGCGAGTTAGATTCTGCAGAGTTATTTGTTGTTCACTCAATAATGAATTTAAAAAGAGTCACGGATAAACGGATGCTCGGTTATAACTCACACAGATAAAGCGGAATCAAGTTAAAAGTTGCTTGCTTTTTTTTAGGCGCGTATATCGCGCGCACACGTACACGTACGTACCTCGTACATAGGTATAGATATACATCTGGTTCTCTCTCCGCGGCGAGACTTTCGTTTTTCAACTTTTTCGTTTTCAGCCAGCAAATGAAAGAAGCAATGTACTTAATCGCGTGAACGCGTCTATATGTACAATTCGTGTGTGCTACGTGTATGCTACGTACGTACGTGTGTGTGTGTGTGTGTGTTATGTACAGTCGGCGCGGGAAGTGAGCGCCGAATCGCATTTAAATTGCGGAATTCGATTAAGTTGCCGCTGACTTAACGAGCATTCGTTATAACAAAACACGAGTTACACACCGACGCGTCGATTCCGCGTTATACACACGTGTGTGTACGTTAGCTCATTGCCACGTTTTAACCTCCTAAGTTCCGATTAAATGGAAGAAGAACGAGTTGATAACGAATCGCTAAAGAATGAACAGAACGTCTATCGATGTTCGAAGACTGTAAATTGCTGTACAATTGAATAATATGCGTCATGTTGTGTTAGCGGTGACTCATGAAAGTGCTCGAATGTTTGTAGAAAATTTTCACGAATACATGGAACGTGAACGAAGTGAATATAATTCGTCGTTTAATATAAACGTGAGCATTCGCGAAAGCACTGAAATAATTTACATAAATGTCGAAGTAAATACATTTCAAATATCGCGAATATTTTACGTCGTTTGAATTTTATTCGAAAGAACTGTTTCTCCAATCATGTTGCAGAGAAAGAGTTTTGGAAATTTGGAAAGGGGCTGTTTTAATTTTCAAATTGAATTTGCCCACTTTCGAGCAATTAATCGTTATAAATAAATTAACGTTACGGACTCACGTATGTTGTACAAAACATTTTTGTGTTAATAATAATGCGAGTATGTTGTGATACTGATAACATTTGAAAGCGAATAACATTTTGATAATGAATATAGAAATTATGAGTCATTTAGCACAGCTATATGTTGGTAAAAAATCAACACGTAACACGAAACACGTAATTACGCTAAAAAAATCTTCCCAAGTATCATTAATACATAATATAGTGAAAAATTGCATTCAAACGTGAATCGTATTAATCGAAATACCTTGTATGCAGATTATTCCCAAACTGGTTTCAAATTTTATCAGTACAATTATCTCGTCACGGCTAATGAAGTTTCAAAATGTTTCATGCAAACGTTTCTATAAATATTCAAATGTCCATCGTTCGTATCATATCGTTGGATCGGTATGGAATTTTATCAAATACATTTCGAATATATATATATTTCGTGCCCCGCTATAGCGCTAATAAAGTTTCAAAATGTTTTGCATAAATGTTTCTACAATATCCAAATACTTTCGTAAGCCGCTCGTATTTACATCGAGTTTCCAGAATTCTGCTGACCCAAGCTGTATGTGTTCGCGGTAGTGTGTCGAGCACGTGATCGTATTACTATATGTTATGCTTTGCTACTATGTTCTTTATTTTTAATTACGAGCTATTTAATATTAATGTTCGAATGCACGGATAAATTATTCATTCGATACATCGATGAATATTCGATGTGTTCGCAAAATAAATGGCTGTCTAACGTTATCGTTAATATATACTATATGTGGCCATCGAATCATTGCTACTATGGTAAAAAGAGGGAGCAGAATGTTGAAATGGAAACGCAAAAGGATTTAATAAGATGCTACGACTTAAGAGCGTTGCGACTGTGCGCATGGATTATTAAAGTTGCATACGATAAACCAAGGGAACACTGATTATTTTATGATCCTCGTTTCCTTTTATGTGTAATTCGATTCGGGAGAAAATGTAAAAGGACGCAAGTATATCGAAATAACGTTACGAAGTCAAAACATTTAGAGATAGATTGATTTTAAACAGAGTAAATTTTCTTGTAAAATCGTTAGGCGAGTTGCAAACAAAGTTATCTGCACGCTTCATTGTCGTAATACTGTTACAGGGAAATTCGTAATGCTCTCTGTTATGCTCCTAACCGTAGCTGTGATAACTGCTCTCACAAATGTTGGCATTACGTGCTACATCCGCCATGCTAAATGCACGTCGAAAGTCCATTAAAATACACACACGGGAGAAAATAAAAGATAGACGACCGGTGGAAAAATTAATAAGCGATATCAAAGTGGAGCGACTATTCTTCTTCAAACTTTCGTTAATGAAAAGCAATATGGAAAATGGAGGGTCATTTCGAAAGAATGTTATTCCACTCGAATCTTAATTTAATTTATATTCGCGCGAAAATATGTATGCGCGCGCGTTCCGAGAAAGAATATACACACACACACACACACACACAGATAAATATTTTATCGGTATATCTCTATATCGCTCTTCTATTTACTTTTGCGTATCCTTCAAAATCAATATCACGACCCCAATTGAATGAGGCAACTTTTAAACGAGGTCAAATATTCCGACAATTTCTTTTTTTTTTTTTCCTCTTCATTTCGTCGCGATGATTACAAACTCTCCTCGTCTCACTTTGGATGAAAAATAAGTTTCGGATGGAAAGTAATAAAAATAAAAACAAGGTTACACAATTAGAAAAATACAATCGAACGACTATGTTCGAAGATAAAAACCTCGTTGTAAGTAAATATTAAAAAGATTGTCCCGTGTTTTCTTCTTCATTTCTTTTATTTTCGAGATAAAATAAACGGCAACTACATACATCTATTACTTATGCACGATAACGGAACATTAGTATTATATTGATAACGGTTTATCGTGCACGATTGTCCCAACATTTACAGCCGAGCAAACATATATCATACAGTGTCAGCACGTACTTGGTTTTTAACTGCTAAAGGCTTTAACCCGAGGAAAGGAGACTTATTGCCTCTTCAAAACGTAGCATACGATTACCATTATTAATTACGTAAATGTAATTACGTGTTCGTATTGTATTGATTAACACTGGGGGAGAACGAGGTCGTTCGATTTGATTCGACTCCTCTCCTATTTACGACAGCTCGAAACTTTCATAATATAAATTATCGATCTTCTCCTCCGTAACAACCTACGGAATTAATCTAGAGAACTTAATCAAAGAAATTGATGAAAGAGTATAACAAGAGCGAAAGAAAACGTAGATCTTTCATTGAGACATTTGCGTGTGTGTGACGAGCGCGATAAATTGTGCTTAGGAAGAAAAAGAATAAACGAAAGAAAGAAAGAAAGATAAAAGAAATAACACAGACGCCAACAATATACATACTACACCAAGTTCAATCCAACATTGAATTGATTTCATAACTTTTCTACTTGGAAACGCGGTCAGCCAGACTTTCTGGCGCGACTGTACCCCCTCCTGACTAATTTTGCCGATTAGAATTTTAGCATGATGTACACTCCGTGGTAAAAACCTCGCTGCTTTTCCCCTCGCGCGCATTCTTTCGCCTGACAATCGGAGCGCACGATGATTTTATTTTGTAATTATTATCAGTTCAAGCCGCGCGTTGAACACATGTAAACGAAGCATCGGAAACGACTTTCTCCTGAAGTATGACGTTTCCACGACAGCCATAAAGCGAGCGTGTAAACAACGAAAACGGACAAACTTCATTTCGACTTCGACAACTTTCCACGATAGATAAGAATATTTTTTTATCATCGCTGGTGGGCATTTTTCTAAATAAACCAACACGCTTTATCGTTGCATTCAACGATTCTTTACGCGTTATCTTGACAAGAGTCTTTTATCGGATCTCATTTCGGTGAGTACGCGATCGTTGCACGCGATCAAACAAACTTAAACGAGCCAGCCAATTTTACAATTTACTTTTACCGTAATGGGAGGGGGGGATTGAACGATTAGTTTCTGGAAAGTTAAGAGAATTTTTCGAACAATTTCATATCTTTCGGGTTTCAGTAGCCTTCCACTGAGATTTGATCTTTTTTAAAAACGTATATATATATATATATATATACACACATACACACACAGATGTATATACATATATTCAATTTTCTGCCCAAAGAAATAACGTTGCAAAAATTGTTCTATTGTTCGTGTGAAATCGAGACACTTGTTTTTCGAGATCCGCCCTCGCGGTGCAATTTACTCTGTAAAATATGGTGAGCTCTGCGAAGCTACAAAAGTAAATTCCATTAAAGCAGCAACGGGGTACTTTTCTTTAATGTCGTTAGCAGGAAAGAGCGGGAACGAGCGATGGTGGGGGAGATTCTGAAGGGCCGTATGAGGGTAGGGGCAGAAACGAATCGCACTGAATCAACGAACAACGCTTACGACGAATATTTTACGTATTCCCTCTACGACGATAAAAATATCTCCTACTAGAGAAAGAAAGAAAGAAAAAAAAAACGAAGTATTCACCTTGGAAAGAACTTTAATCTATCTGAAGAAAGATAAGCTCGAATGATTGATGAATTTGCTGATTGATAACGCTCCTATTACATCAAAATTATACGATCCCCAACCTATATTCATTTTTCACGGATTATGAATATTTGGTTCGGCTAAACGCGCCGGGGATCGATACACGCACACGGCACGGGCGCGTGCGAGCACGAATAAATATGCCCGGTCGCGTGTACGCAAATTTTAATCATGAATCGCCAATTGAATTCTAGGGAGAACAAGAATTGTGCATTCTCTGATCGGCGCGCTCGCGCACCAACGCCGATGAATTATCGGCTAATTTCATTTTGCCGTTGAAAGATCATAAAATTTATCTGGCGTCTGGTTTTTGTGGGTATGCGTTGCGCGCGGTAGCTTTACGGGATAACTGAAAGTGCGCTTAGCGTCGCGATCATTATTTGAAGTACATTTTCAAAGGCGTGCACCACTATTGTTAGTGAAGCACCTGTCCCGCTCGGTTCGTTGAATTTGGCTCGTGCTGTACGTGTGTACGTGCGCGCGCATCGTGTCACGCGTACCAATACGATCCCGCACGAAGATACACGAATCGGAGGAGAAAGAGAATCATGTAAACAGCGCGAGTATGCGACCACATGTATGCACGATTACAGAGTGAATTAATGATAGGAAAAGATCTCTATAAAATCATAATACGTACGTGGAAATAATAAGATAAGAAATGATACGTGCCCGGAATTCGGGAATATCTCCCTCGATATTATTGCACATCAGATCCCGGGTTTACGTGCGCCAGTCCGTGTAACAACCGCGAAACAAATTATAATTACAAATGTAAAACACGGAATTCACAATTTTCCGTGCGAGATAAAATTATAGAACGAACTACGAAGAGCGCAACGCGCATGATGAATTTCCTCGTGTAAAGAGGAGGAATAAAAATGAATGAGAGAGAAAAGGATGCAAAAAAATAAAATGGCTTCGTAACCCCCGACTGTAAAATTTATTATACGATCTGTAACGAAAAACTGAAAAAGAAAAAAAAAAAAAGAAGACGAAAGAATAAGAGAATCGGTGAATCACGAGATAATTATTTTACAAGCACGGCCAGTATTTTTGTCGCTGCTATATTTGCGGTAGACTCATAACACGTTCACGAATAGAGAATCAAGAACAACGAGAAACGAATATTATATTACATAAATCCCGAGAGAAAATGATTGCCATGAGAAACGGTTTTTGCAACAGGCCCGTACCAAAGGCTATTTAAGTTATCGACGACGTGAATTATAGCCGCCGCGCTAAATTCTGAATTTAATCTTTTTTTGGAAATGTCGTATACATGTGTAATATTTGAAATCCTTAAACGTAAACAGTGCAATGTCAAGAGGTGACGCAATTTTCACGTTGCAAAAATAGACCATTCCGTCCGAAACAATTTTAATATAACACCGGGAAAAACTCATACATACATACGTGGTTGTGCTTGCCGAGCGAAAAATTGTAGAAAGATAACATGTTTATATTTGATGCCCGAATTGAGCGACGTTCGATATAAAACGTATCTCGTAGAAATTACAGCCAACGTTAAAATAAATGTTTTGTTATTTTTTTACGACTGTTGAATTACGCGCAGAAAAACCAGGGATACACGTACATATATGTACGTGTATTTGTTTGCCACAAGGACGGAGTATTATTTTAATCGCGATTCACGTATTATTTAAACCAACGCGCGGAATTAATAAATAGAACCGGCGATACATTTATTTATGCAGCTTGCTTTTAACAATTATTAAATTCAACTTGAAATTTGTATATGCTTTCTATTAAATTTAATTGAATTATTAAATTGTTTTCCATCGATTGTTTATTTAAACTGAATTACCAAATTTGAATATTTAATTATCCGTTACGCTATTTAAACACGATTTATAGACGGGATTAAACGAGCGCCGAGATTAAAATGAAACAAAAATTTATTATTAATATTACTGCATTAATATTCACTTATTTATATAAGCTCTGTGAAACATTAACATTATCTCAAAACATTACTTAGTTTACACGATAAGTATTCAATGTTGCATAATAACATCATTTCACCGTGCCTCACTTATCATACTCCAAATAGCTTCGCGTCGTATAAATATATAATTTTATTACGTCATAGACGCTCGAGTATAGGTCGCAGGGGGATGGGAATTTTCGTCGACGCACTGATTATTATTATGTCTGCCAGTGGCATTTTTTACAATTTATATTTCTCATTTCAGCAACAACGAGACGAAAAAGAAAAGAAGGGAAGAAAGAAACAGAAATTTCTATGAACGTTAAATAGCTCGCCAGGAAAACGCACTTTATTCGAAAGACCAGAGAGAATATTTTAAGTCGTTATACAGTGAACAAAGGCGACGAAAAACTGCAAAAGTTTGTTGTCTCCTTATTGCGAGAAAAAGACAATAGAGACCGCTTTACGTGTATTATGTACTCAGTTGAGTTACGATAACAAAAACGCTCATCGCTCGTGAGCCCTGATATAATAATTACCAACCGTGACTCGCGACCTCACATTATCGATTTAATTCTCAAATATATACTTTCAATTCGTCCACTAGCAATAAAGACAGCGAGCGAGTCAGTCAGTGTGTGAGATGGAGGGGGAACACGAGAATGAAAGGTGGGGGATGACAAAAAAAAAAAGAAAACTGAAAAAAAGATACGCGAGATACGTTAAAAATAACAAAATCTATTGCCAACAAATCAATAATAACGGATCAATCGTTGCTATATTTCAAGCGATGAATAAAATCAATTTTCATTATTTTAAATGAAATATAGAACGAGAGAGAGAGAGAGAGAGAGGAGAGAAGAAATTTCCATGGATAATAAAAATTGTAGAACTTCTTATTGGACTGTACATCCTTTCCACGAAACATTTCTAAATATATTTTTCTCACGGCAGCCAAATATACGATCTTAAAATTTCCTTTAAACAGACGACGCTCTATTTATCTATCGGTTATACCATAATATTTCATCCTAATAATAACGGACATACTTATCGATTCGATTCTCGGATGTGTGCACGAATAATGTTGTTGTCTTTTCTCTTACGATCCTTTTCTTTCAAGCGTTTTCATTTAATTTAGAAAACGTTTTTTTTTCGAAAAGAAAGAAAAAAAAACGAAAGAAAGCGACGGAAAAAAGACGAGAGCTAAACAATTCAGAGAAATATGTAATTTCTCATTAAATCGTTGTTAGGACAATGCGAGTCGAGGTGGCTGTGTTAAATCGGGTTAAGGCACATCTATAAATACCTCACTAACTGTGAGTGAGAGACATGAAAAAAAGAGCGAGAGAGAAAGAAGCACAGAGTGTATTGGTAGAAGCGTGAGAAAGAGAGAAAGAAAGAATACAAGGGACAAAGAGAGAGAAAGGGGGAGCGAGTGAGATATGTAAACGGAGAAGAACAGAGAGAAATAGTAAGCAAGTGTACGAATAAGCGAGAGAAAGAACAAGGAGAGTGGGGATGGAATAAGGGTGGAGGAGGGATAGAAAGGTAGGAGAAGGAAGAGGAGGGAGGCTAAGAAACGTGCGAGAGAGATGAAAGCAGAATCACAAAGTTGACACAGAGAAATGAAAATGAAACAGAGAAAGACGCCACAGTGATAACGGCGGAGGAGGGAAAGAGTTAATCAGTCCTTCTAATAGTGTGGCACATTGAAGATACACACAATTGCATTCGTTGCCAGATGTCTAAGTACACGATCGTCTCCCCTCCATTGACTACCCCTACCCCCACTCATCACCACGCTGTCACTTCTGCATTACGGACGAGCGAGAGCACATCGAGTGAATTCGACACAACGAACGGAGGGAAGAAAAAGATCGCAGGCGCGCGGAATCCGTACTAGCCAGGGAAGACCAATCATTTTTTTTTTTTTAATTATAAATTTTTCTCAAGTTATTACTGCTCACCTCTATCTTTTCCATTTCTTTGTTGCACGACTGTCACTTACTATTCCCACAGTCATCTAGGTTCCCTTGGCACACACACACTGACGGCACATAGTGCGATATATCACGAGCTACACAAACGCGATGTGCGTGTATCGAAACGATATAGGTTTGACGCGCGCGGACCAGCGACTCACGGTGCGGCGCACGCCGCTGTCCCATCAAGACTACTTTGTATTTACTCTAATTATGTGACGTCACGGATACACTGCTCGCCCCACCACTCGCCGCCGGAGGCGCCCGAGCTATGACGAGCGTGCTCGAGCGACGCCGAGGTCGAGTGAGCAACGCGCATGGCGCAGCCACCAGTCACCTGTCGTCTCTTCTCCTTCTTGTAGATCGCTTAGTGCAGTACATCGTGAAACGTTAGCAATTTTATACGCCGTGTGCCTCTTTCGCAGTTCGAGCTCCAGAACTCGTTGCCACGTATTTTTCTATCATGGCGATTTTATTCTACCACCAATTCGGATATCATCGCCCTTTAACAGACGTAAACGATGTGCGGATAAAGCTACACGGTCGATTTTTGTGCTCTAACCTTAACTCGACGTTATGAATTTGTGCTCCTGGTAATACTTTACACCTTCATCATGTTCAAGTTATGAAACTCAAAGAAACTTTTATGTTTGTGTATCTACGTCAAACGTTAATGTCCTGCAATCGATTCGGTTTCAAAATGAGAAACTTTTCCTAGGAATAATTCAATGTTCGACATTTATCTTGTAATGTACATTTACGGATTTTATTGTGGAATAGCTGATAGTGTGATAAGAGTGTCCTTTCTTAAAAAATGCAACTTGCATAATTATTTAATCATTGCATTAAAATAACGTGAAAGACACGATTTCGATTATTAAAGCATTAATAAACGATTGTGATTTATAAATTCTTTTAATCGTATCTAACGTAAGTGCTGTTACGTTTAATTGTTTCTTGTAAAAAGCGAGTGTTCAAATTAAAAGAATAACTAAAAATTGACGTTAAAAAAAAATTGAAAGCATTTTAGGAAAAAACCATAAAAGTGTGAAAAAAGAAAGAAACAATAAAAATGAACTTTAACGATTCGAGAGATTAAAACCGGACAACAAATAAAGTATTATAAGAATTTACTGTCTCGTAAGTTGATCAAATAGCTATCTATTCCGAACTTGACGAACACGGTCGATATAGACGGAGAAGTGTGTCGATAAAAGTGCATAATAAATTACACCACTGTTGATAAATCATATTTATTTGTTCTATTTATTACCCAAAGCTCATTTCCAACGTCCAGTTCTCATAAAATATCTCATGCATTGAAAATACTTGCCTTTATCGAACACACGAATTACAAAAATCAATGTCTACCTTTATAGTAGACGTGTTACATTTCCCAATCACTGCGCTTTATAGGTTAACTTCGCTTTTTTTATTCCGTACAATGAATAGACTTCCGATAATTTTGCATTCGCGATATAATTCTTTTTTTTTTTATTTATTCAACAATTTTTTTATAACTTTCATATGTTATATGACAGAGATTTAAGTAGTTGCTCCAGATAAAGATTTTGTTGTAGCGGAAGGCAACGTGCACGAGGAAGTATATAGGAATATATACACATACACACATATACATACATATAGATATATATAACATGTATATATATGTATATATCATATGTATTCCTATATATAATATAATATTTACAATAAGTGTAGAAGAAAGTTGTTTAGATGTCGAAAGACGGATTTTAGGCCTATTTCGCGACACATTGATTTGCATAGTGCTACGGTTAGCAAACTATAGATACAGGCTCGTATAAATTTAATTATATGGTGATTATTTCGTTGTTCTTCTTTTTTTTTTTATTTTTCCACTCGGATATCCTTCATGTCCTTCCGTTGCAATAATTTTATAAAAGCAAAATATCACTTTAAAACAAAACGATTGAATGAAAATTATTTTTGTAAATATGACAGCAAAGAAAATAATCGGAAAAAATTTTGTTCGAAACTGAGGCGCTATTAAAAACGTTACGAGATTAAATTTCTCGATTAGATAAAGAAAGATGAAAAATTTAAATGCAAATGCATCTTTTATTATTTTAAAAATTGTTTTCCAAAATTTATTTGTCGTCATCTCTTCTTATTTCTCTTAACAAGAATTTGAAATGTTTGAATTGAATTTGATTGGTTGGAACTTATGCAACGGAAAAACATGGCGTACGGCCATTACGAGAAATCAGTTTGTGCGAATTTTTTACACGTCACTAATCGCCGAAAATGTTTTAGCACCAGAACGATCAACTATCAAAACTATATTACGAATATAGATTTAAGTTTTACCTTAATTTGTAAAGAGTTGATATGGCTGAACAAACAGTAATACGATGAAGCTAAGAAATAGGTCCGCTAATTCAAAGTTCACTCTTCGATTTCGCATCGGCGTCTGTAAAAATTTTATGATTATACGTCAATATTCAATATTTATACATTATCTCGATTCTTTAATATGTAAATTTGAACAAGAACAGAATCTTACCGATGTTCTAGCACTAATTGGTGATTATATGACGGAAAAAATAACATTTTTATCACACTCGGAATTGTAATTGACACGGCGCGAATCGAACCGAAAATTGCACTGCGCATTAAACTTAAAATTGGAGGGAAATTCGTTCCGATGACAGCGCCACCAGTCACCTCCGCTATCTAGCACTAGATATAGGAACTACAATGACTTTTTTCTCTTGTGCCCAGAATCACATACACATGTAGTTATTCGAAATCTAGATTTACTTTGGATTAATCGAGATCTTTAAGATTCAGTGCCCTTTTCGTTCTGTGTTGTTCGATTCGAAAGTTCACATCTCTCGTAATAACCGTTTTTTAATCGTATCGACGAATTTTAATCGAGCTTGTTGTGCATGGTATTATATAAGAAAGTATACGAAATTACCGATTGTGACTTAGGTTATGGCTATTGTTGTAACTGAATGTGACAAAACGAACTTGACAGACTGTTTTTCGAAGCATCACGAGAAGGTACGTAGAGTTCTTTTCAGACACTGAACATATAAATACTGTGTCGCGTACGTTTAGACGACCAATTTCATCTTTCAATTTTGCATTCAATTTTGAACTCGTAATTATCTAAACTGGAATCGCGATACAATTTGTATATTTCGAGTGATATTATTTCTTTTTCAACGCGGTCAAAGTGTAACGTACGTGACATATTTTTATTATAAAGTGTTCTACACTCAGAGGACACTAATTTTTCCATCACGTTATAATAATTTTTCTTCGATGAATTTAAAGTAACTATATATGCAATTTTCAATGTACGTTTTGTACCGCGTCATTGCTGCCAATGTACGATAGTTTCGTTGGTCCTCCAAGAGTCAATAATTGAAACAATGCGAAATAACAAATTTATTCGCTATTTTAAGCACGTCGGTGACAAAATATCAATGGAATTGAAGGAGTTCCAGCATGTTCCATTAGCAACGATCAATTGTCTAAATCTAAATTTGTCGGTACTGTAACCAGAGCGTAACTGGAGTGAGGAAAATATCACAGCTGGCCCCCGGAAACGTCGAAAATCCAAATTAAGGGAGGGACATTGAGGGCTTTTGAGGAACTGCCCGGTCGTCCCAGCACCGACTTTCTTAAAATCTGTTCCTTTTTTTCTCTCTCTCTCTCTCTCACAAACGTGTTTGCTACGTCGAATATCGTTTAATAAAACGTACTTGTAAAATATAGAAAAAATGATACAAATAGTGACCATCTAGACTCTCGAAAAAGGATTTTCTCAGTAAGCGAGTCCGGGCTGATCGGGCTTCCTTTTTTGCGCGTATATTCATATTATATCATCATGTATATTCTGTAACTAATAGTAATATTAATTGTATGATCGCTATTAACTATTTATTATTATTATTATTATTATTATTATTTTTATTTTTATTATTATTATTATTATCATTGGCTCGCACGCTAGACCGATCGCTGTGCCGGCACGTTACGTTCATGATTTACATCGACCACTTTTGTATTGATAGAATTTATTCTGTCGCGAATAAACAAACATCAGAATACAATAGTTTCTCGAGGCCGTAAACCAGAGCTGCTAGGTTAGATGGATTAATTAAATACAGTTTCGTAAATGGGGCCATAGTGTCGCATGCACGGTGCATTTAGAAGCTTATATTGTAGATAAATTTTCGAACAAAATTTCTTTCAATACCTTGTTTCAATCTTGTCGAGCCAAAGTTGTTACTCCGTAATTCAATGTGCTTGAAATTTACTACGGTCGAGCGCACCGGCACAGTAATTGGCTTCTACTTGTATCAAGGAAAGCGTGTCGAGGTCGCACGAGGCTTCTGAATTTTTGTTCGAAACGCTACTTTATATAGGGAAATTATAATCACAGATTGATTCAGCGCGTAAATTTCTAAGCGGACGCGCGTTTTACGATTCATCACTCTGTTTCTTCGTCTTTTTTTCTATTTTTTTTTTTTTTCATTTGTAGGATTCATCGTTTAGACACGTGGGCTTTGTAATTCAAAGTCTATCATGGTTTTTGGTCGCTAAAGGATATTAGGTTCTTTGTGTTTTTTTTTTTTGCTCGTCAGTCGCTCTCAACTTTATACTCGTCAAATATTTAATTCAACAAGCAATCATCGAACTTGCACGCTACCCGATGCCCGATAAGAACACGTAAGTACTATTCCATCAAGGATACAAATATGTATTATCGGTTACAACGATCAGTCTGAAAACACGATCAAACGAGAGATTAATTTTTTCAGGTTATTTTCCAAATATATATTTCACGTAGATACACGATCCTTACAAATTTAATGTTAACCATTGGAAACAACGAATCCACCAAATACAACAGGTACAGATAGACTTTGAAAGAATCTAAACTTGGCGATTCAAAGAATACATCTAACTGTTTCCTGAGATCTTCACGACATACTTCAAGCAGTCTGATATGAGGAACCCGTACGTAGATCTTGTATCTACGTACTTTCGTACGCGAATTGAAGCCTCGCACGAACGCGGTGCCGTAAAATTTGTTAAATTTCTTAAAATAATTTCTTCTCTCTTCTTTTCTAGTGTCGTTCGCGTCGCTCGAGAGCTCTCCCTTACAAAGAACTACCATTTTAGGGTATATCATCAACGAATAATCTAAAATCATACCTATCGCAACTAATACTTTCAGTTGTTGTCGCTTTGATTCAGTCTGTTTGCAAAAGCTTTGAGAAATTTTTTAAAAAACCGTGGCTTATTTATGGTGCGTTTTTAAGTCAGCTTTTTGTAAGTACAAAGTGAAATTTTCAGCTGGCAACATTTGCTAATTTCTCTAGAATCAATCAATCTCCATCTTCTTCTGTTAATCTTGAAAGGAAGAGCGTATCCTCGAGTGAACAAGTCGACGTAAATCATGGACCTTTTATCGAATAATCGAACATGTAAGTTCTTAATTATTCCGCGTACTCAGCGTCCGTACCCCCGTCATCTTGATTGCTATCGTTCGCCGTTTCTTCAGCATTATCGGCAGATTGTTCTTCGGTATTTTCTTCGTTTCGAAGTTCGGTCATTTCTATTCTTTCTTCAATCTGCTCCTCCGACGGATTTTCGTCCTCTTCGGATCGTTTCTCAGGTTCATCAGTAATGGTGATCGTCTCCTCGTTTCTGAACGCGTCCACGATCTTCTGCTCGATGGTCAGCTGTCTAACAGCGTTCTCCAAGTTCTCTCGTAAAACTTGGCTCATCTTTGTTTCTTCGTCTTGCCACGTTGACGGCATGAATGTCATTCGCACGGTTTGGTACAGCTTCCTGAAGCCCAACTTTTTGTATAAACTCTGGCTGGCTTCATTTTCGGGACGTATGACGACAAAAGGTTGATATCCTCTTTCGGCGACTCTCTGCGTCAAATACCTACGATTTTGCTATTATGAATGGAAAAGTATCGTTGGTAAAAGACTTCTTCGAAGCTATCTGTTTTACGTTCGCTGCTACTAAATTTGTTTGAATTTGCATTCCTCTTTTTCTATCGAAAATATCACTAATTATTTATCCTTTAGTATATTATTTTAATCGCGACAATAGTATTACCTAAATACGTGTTAGTAGCAGAGAAAGTGTTAAACTGTTATCAAGCAGCCCAACTAAATATAACATGATCTCGATAGAAAATGAAATTTCCCTACCTTGCCAATTTTGTACCGTAGCCCTTTCTTCTGTATTCTGGTTTCGTCTGCATGGAGAACATCGCCCCGTAATAAGATTGAACCATCCACGCTGCCAGGCTTTCTTTCGCGAACACTCCTGCCGCTGGGAGGGTGCTGATCAGCCGCAAAAAGACCTCGTGACACTCCATATCGTTAGCAGGGTACAGTTCATAAATTCCTTCGGCGTGTTCTGCCTTCAATGGCCGAACTTGTATATCAGGGTCTTCGTTCGGTTCCTCGGCACTGTCTGCATTTTGAGGATTCTCACACATGAAGACATCTCCGACTACCCTCTCTATAGTCCCAGTTCCTTCGTAAAGGCGCATTAACTCTTCCGCAATGTCGTGATGTATGAAGTTGATGTACAGTGGCTTCGACCAGTCGATCAAAATGTCTTCGTTTCTCAATAACGTGAGCAGCTCCAGCCGATCGTTAGGACAAAAGACGCCCACACTCTCGAACATCAAACCGTGTGGCTGAAAGTCGATGAAGTGATTACGTTAAAGGAAAGATTGGTCTTCCGCCGGCGCTAAAACTGCGGAGAGAAGTTGTGAAAGGCTCTGCCCTCAGGCGCATGAATTATTTATCGCGCAGGTTTTTGTCGCCCGACGTTCAGATTTACTCTGCCCCGACTTTCGTAAACGCGAAATTCCATTTGAAATTTCCAATTCCACTCGGAAATTTTTTTTTAAACTTCGTTGCCCCCCCTCGGAGGAAGTTAGACGCCGTTTCAACACGAAAAATCGAACAAACACGGTGAGAAATGTCAAGGATCGCGTTTTTGATTTACGAAAGCTGGCAAATTTCAGAGAGGATGAGAGAGATTTAGCGGTAACGCGTTATGGAACGGACAAGATTGCGGACACGTTAATTAAGTAAAGAGCATCGAGCGAAATAAGAGGTAGATTAGAAGAGTGAGGTCAGGAAATGAACTGGCAAGGCTGTGAAACAAAAGATTGGCCGAAAGCCAAGCAAGGATCTGGGCCAACTCCTTTCTCCATCTCGATACATTTGGAAACAAGATGAATTTGCCGAAGATATACGTATATATATATTTTTTTTATTAGAATTCAGTTAGACCGTCAAATAATCTCTTTATAGAAATAATTGATAAATTATTATCAAGCAAAAATAGGAGATACAATGATGTTCGTGACAGAGTGATAAATTGTATCTCAGATATATATATATGTATATATATATATATGTATATATATTTTTTTTTTTCGCGTTTATTTGACGGAAATAAATTATACATGTTTACACTGCTGTTCAAAAGTATTGTGCACAGTCATCATTCTTGCAAACTCTGCAATATATAAATTATATTCTGAATTTTTTCCCGTATAAATACATATATGTTCTAGTAATATTAAATTGAACAATTTAATTGCTAAAATCTCTTCAAACAAAAAAGTTATATGACACGGTGGATACTGTTAAATATAAAGATCGTTGTCATGTTACACGGGTGTTCTGATAAGAACATTGTGCATATATAGATAAGAAGACAAGATAACTGTTGAGATATTTAATGAATTATTAATAAAATAGTTTCTTTAACATGGCACAAATTAAAATACACACAAAGGTCTCATTATTTCTTGTATAGGTAATACTCCACGTACTTTTAGATTTATCAGATGTATTTTATACTCACAGATAACGTCATTCCGGGGAAGTGTAAGCAGATTGCGTCGTCGGGCCAGTTATTAGCTACATAGAAATTAAAGTCCCATACTCTGTCTTGTATGTAGGTCAACAAAGTTTGATGGAACTGTAAAACAGAGACAACGATCACGTTAAAAGCTGAAAACAATCGGCGAAGGATTTATACTTTCTTCCATTGCCAACAGTTCCCCAACTGAATAACCACCGTGCCAAGTAAAGGGATAAAATGAGTAATCTTTTTGTGCAGCCAGTAGCCAGTTACAAAGCTACGGGTCCGCGAAGAAACAGTTGGAAATCTTTTCATCTCGCGGAAGAATTAAGAGAGTACAAGCTCTTGGGGTAGTTAAAGGAAGGGTTTCTTTCTCGCGGTGCGCATTGGCTAAAGGCAACATCTGAGATGAAAAGGTGGATATTTACGAGGAAGCTGCAGGATAAAGAGTAATCTAGCCAAGGGCGACGCTTCAGACGTTGCCTTTTAAAATAAAAACTACCACGTGCGATCTTTGATACTTTCGTCCCTAAAGCATTCTCTACTTTCTTCGTCAAGTATTACAATGATTTCCAGTGGAAAAGAAGTCCTCCGTGAGTTTCATTTGTTCGATCACTTCTGCCATCACCGATACATACATTGAAACCAAAAAAGATACTGCTATGGACGATAATTACCAACAAACGCAACAGACGACCGCTTAAAATTCTGGAAGAATTTTATCGATTGGAAAATATACGTATGTTGAATGCAGTTTACGTGGTACATGATGTGAGCTACTAACTCGATAAGAACCTCTTGGTTGAAAGTAAGTAAATAATCGACAATACTGCAGAACATTATAGCGTGTCCCAGATTTTACCATTGCATGAGATAAAGTATCATACGAACGAATATCATACACTACGGTGAACAAAACACTAGCGATTCCGCACGTGAATTCTATTCTGAAGTCTAATACAACCCGGCAGCAGCACATAGTACAACGCGTGTTTTATTTTATCATGCACGTTTTATCCGTTATATTACATTTTACACTTTTCGTCAAGGGAATTCGCACGAGAATTTTAACATTCTTAATCGGATAAAAAGGGCAAGCAAATTTCCCGCGTCTTCTTTTCTCTGAAGAAAAAAAAAAAGGAACGATACGCGCTTTGCTTGTACGTGAAATATAGTTCCGCGGGCACGGATGTCGCGTAATAAAATGTTTCACATGCGCCACACGTGATGTATAACCAACGTAAATTTACATATCACTGGCTCGAATCTCGTAAAGAGCCGGGAGAGATGATGCAAATGAGAAAGTTGTAGGAATTGTCTCGATTCGTTTGGTGTCTTTCAAGTGAAAACGCTTCGCGTCGTGTAAAAAGAATTAATTCCAACGAAGAAGTTGAATTTGCGGTATTCAGTAGAATGTGAAAACACGAATTTGTTCCATTCACATCTAATTTCATCTAACCAGGCCTAAAAAATTATTCCACTGATGAAGCTTCCTTGTCATTCCCTTTCTAAACTTCCATCTTTTATTACATGCTGGCAAAAGTGAAACGAAAGAACTTTGTTTAGCTTGTCAAGACTCTGAAAAGTCCAGTTTAATGATACCGGCGCAGGCTTGAAATTACTCGCGAGTTAGAAGTCATGCAACCTAATTTACTCGCTTTGGGGGTTAATAATAGAACAGCACGTAAACCTGACGGCGGATAAACGGGAGCCTAACTGTATTTTTCCCTTAACGAATAAACTCACAACCATCGCTTCGCATCGCACATTTTGCTTTAATAGAAAGCAGAATGCAATCTCGACGGAGATTCTTCGTTACTCTGTCCAACCAGTTGTACTTGTCTTTCAGCGGCCGTGCCTGTATTATACGCGAGAGAAAAGAAAAGGAATGGCTGTATGTACCTATGTACAAATTAAGTATAGTTGTCTTATCGCATCGCTACTTGCCACCGTTGCAAACGATCTTCCTTAAACCGAACCGAGTGCGTGTAAACGAGGGAAGATGAAGTATGTCGGGCCTGGAGTTTCTCTCGCTTCGTCCGCTTGTCACAGAGACAAAAGAAGAAAGACGGGATTTGAAAAGTAGTCCGTCAAAGCTACTCGTTATCGAGCCACTTCGAGACAGAGCTGTCGTTACTCACTGAGGATCGTGACGTGTTGCAAGCGTGCAAGAAGCATCGATTCAAATGCGGATTCGAAAAAGTCATACGGCATCGCGTGTTCACGCTTGGACACGGCCTTGACCTTGCCTTTTTGTTGGTTGGCACAGTTTTATTCGAGGATAAATGACGCGACTAGTATGCGCCATCGTTTCATGCTGGCCAAGCATTATAGCGCGCAACTTCCGAATTGCGCAAATTGTTAATGCGATGACGGGATGATAATTTCGAAGAACTATTCTTTGAGAACTTTAAACTAAACTTTAATGATTAAAGGAGCTAATAATAGATTAGAACAGCAGGCTGGGTATGATCAAATTTTTATTATAAAACTTGACCATCAAATAGTATCGTTGGGTCGTTGATGACTGTAGTAATTTATGTTAGATCACAAATTTAAGACGTTTGATCTTATTTTATATTTTATACATTCTCTGCGATTGATTTTAAATCTACGTAATTTAATTGTAAATTACAGTTCCCAATTAGTTAATCCATCCGTTGGAAAGAATGTTATAAAAATTGCCTTTCAATCTCCTTGTTTGGGATAAACGAGTGCGCGAGTACAGCGACGAGTACGCGACGCACATTGCGAATTCACAAACGTTATGTCAGACGAGAGAGTCTTCGCGATCGCAGATAAGAAATCGACGATCCTCCCGATAACGTTGAACGCTTACGACATCGAAATTCCAACGGAATGTCGCAAGAACGAATCTCTTTGTCGATATCGCGATAAGATTGCAAGATCGACACCGTGCGTTGATCATGGGAACTCAACCTTGGCCTTGACTCCGCTGCACCTTGCACATCGGTACCGGAATTGAGGTGGCGTGGCCAGTAGTCGTAACACCGGCAGTCTCGCCAGCCGTCGACGAGCAACAAACAAAGCTCTTTTTAGATCGATAACTCGCTGGCTCGAGAGTGAAAGGCGAAAGAGAAAGAGATGAATCGACGCAACGCCGACAGAGTTCCTTTGCAATTCACCATTTTCTGCTCACCTTCAAATATTTGGAGATTGTCTGTCGACGAAAAGGGCACACGTGTAACATGTAATTCCGACTTGATTACTTTTCCTATTGATCTAGTACTCAAATGTTCAGATAAAAAATCGTCATTTACTTCTGCCATAGGTATCCAGTGTTTTGAATGTGTGTGTGAAGAAAGTACTGAAACCGCAACGTAAATACATATGGATATATTTATTATACAATTATATCATCTATGTGAAGCTCCAGTAACGAGAAATCGCGATTTATGTATTATCTTTTAGAAAAAAGTTCGAAATGGGAACATTGCAAAAAAGGAAGAAGAGAAAGAATTATTTGTTGTACATCAAAATGATATTGATGGATAAAAGGTATGTAATTAAAATTTTATTACATTTAAATGAAATCACAATGAAATTATTTCTATCAATTGTCACACTCTAAGTATCATGTATATTTTTCGTTAATTATTTTCATATACGTATGTCAAAGAGAAATAATAAAAATCCACGTGATCCAGCGTTGAAGGGTACCGTGAATAGAAAAGGAGAGTGATTAAACTAGGTTCCCTCGAGGAATAGTAGTCAGCACTTGAAACGAAGCATTTAATGTGAACACACCAAAATGAAAGAGGGAAATGAAAAAATATGATCAGGCACAATGAAAGCGAACTATATATAGTAATACTGACAATAAGGAACAAAATGTGGAATGCAACAAGAATGAACGAAAAGGAAACGTCAAAATCAGGAAGATTAGCTGAGATGCCGATTACACTTGATAAGACTGATAATACAGATGATACTGATATCACTGAAGCTGGTCTCTCCGATTCGTCGTGTATATCGATCGCTACTGTGACGTCACACCGACGTCAGCCGAATGAATTCGGTAGAGATCGGCTTCAAGACTTCCGATGCCCTGAGGCCTCGGCGCATAACTTGCCGATTTCGTAGGTCGCTACAATGCCGCGACAACGTGCGCAGGAAGCAATTTACAAGCGGAGATAGTATCGTAAATAACTTATAACGGTAATTAATATTGTACTGTAAAAAATAATATTTATACTATTTATTCTTTTAATTATCGACAACATAGGTATTGAATTAAACTCTTTGACTTGTAAGAGATTATTCACGAAATGCTGATATGTTAAAACAGTCTATTTCATGAAGGTGCTTTGATAATACTTTACGTTAAATAAATAATGATCGATTATTATGAATATCGGTTAATATCAACCAACGATACAAAATATCATGTTATTGGCATGTAACGATTGTTGTTATCTACACCATCTGTTCAAAAATCTTAGAAAAATTGCAGAAATAATATTTCTTTTTTCTATGTTATACTGTTAATATACTAACGATTTTATTGAATCGACGACTATAATTCGAAATTCATAATTTACAGCATTTGCAAGTTTTGTCTCTTGAAATTTCTTGAAACAGCATAAAAACAAACTGTAGTAGATCTTTCGATGATGGAGTGACAATAGAAGCGATAAGAAATATCAGTTTTATAGATGACTAAACACGATGAGTATATATGTACATACATGCATACATACATACATATATAGTAAGGAACACGATGACACATTTTACAATTCCGTAATCAGTGTACACGGGGTTGGTCTATCGAAACGTGTCGACAATGAGAGATTGTAGCCTCGATCCTTATTATATTATATTAATACGTGCCTAAAACTTTCTATGCACCGTTTAGATACAAAATCACATCGCCTTGTTCGCGCCGTTTTACGACGCCGCATGCAAATATCCCAGCGAGAATATCGCCGCTGCACAAAACGACCTGTACCAGTTACGACCTTGACACTAACCTAGCACAACGGCCGAGCATTTATGCCAGGTTACGGCGGAAATACTATGCAAGGATCTCTTCCTTTACGCCAGTAATCTTATCCTGTCGATCCGCGCCGCCTCTTCCCTCAGGAATCCTGCGGATATCCTCCCCCTATCGTTCGTCAAATTTCCTCTTTTCCTATGTATATGTATATGGCTCCTTCTTTCAATATTCAATATTTTTATTTTCTTTTATTGTCTAAGTTTCTTTTCCTTTTTTTTTTTAAGCAAATTTTTATTTTTCGTAAAGAACTACCTGGCTCTTAGAAATCTCAATATCTGTCGCACAATAGATACTTGAGAATTCAAATTATTTCACTCGAGAGCCTGAGAAAATGTTAAATATTTCAGTTGCTTCTATAACACAGCAAAGACAAATATTTTATAATTTTTTACGAACTTTTCAGGAACCTAAAGACGTTTCGTACGTGTATAAAGAAACCCAGCTCGTCCATGGAAGATACATACGTGTACTCACGAAGAATTAAATCAACGTTCATTCTTCGAACTGATCGTGTCCCAAGCTTAGGAAGCTTAGAAAGCTAACGTGGACATTTTCCAAGGCCTTTAGGTTGCCAAACGATAATTTAAAGATGGCAAATGCGTGCAGGTACTGGCCTTCGTTCACACCAAGTTCCTTTTGGGTTGTTTTATCGCGTCGCAGTGAATTCCAAGGACCTTAACCTTGCGATATTAATCGTGGCGTGCATTCTCCGCGCGTAAATTTACGTGTCGCTTTTCTTACTGCAGCGTGGATTTACGTGTTCACCTAACCTGCATTTCAAACCAAGTCCAAGGTCTCGCCTGATCTCACCGCGTGATTTAGAACCGCGTTTTTCGAGCGGAAGACATCGCGAACCCACTTAATTAAATTTTTCGTTCGTAAAAATCACCCTGCGAGCATCGTAAATTAACCACCTTTTCACGTATTCGCATTAAAGCTGCAAAAGATGCGGTAATTTGCAGAGAACCGTCGTAATTATGCGAACGCCGGAATAAATTATTCGAAACCGGTTATTTTGTTTCTCGAAACGTAAACCGCGCTCGATACTGATCGCTGGAATTATTATTAGTCGAAAACATTGGCATTGGAGGGAAACGGGGGAATATTTTGCAAACTGGGGGAAAACTAATTTGCTCATGTAACGTAACAAATGAAATTTTTCCCGCGTGATGCGGCGTCATTTCTCATTCGTTGAATTTTGCGCAAAAAGTATATCGTTAATTGCGACGAAATTTAATTAATTATATATGTAGTTTTTAACTGTTTTAAATTAACGAAAGAAAAAGAAAAAATACCACGAAAATAGAAAAATCTATAATTTCAGTAACTTATAATACAAGCTCAAAACAAATTACACTCCTGTGGTTTTCCAGGATTTCCTGAAGTTTTTTTGTGTAAACACAAGCCGAGCAAATTTAAAAGGAAATGGCACGCACCTTTAAGGATTCGGGCAAGTAGCCAGTAAGGAAGTCCAAGAGTTGAAACAGCTCTTTCTCAGCGAGCAGACGAAAGTTCCGGCCTCGTTCCGTCGCTTCAGGGCACTCCATGCTGAAACTAATTACCAAGAGATGATTGTGTAAGTGGCACGAACTTTCGAACCCTAGTCGGTCTTCACCGCCCATAAAACGTCAGGCTCTATGTGCCCACTCATAACATGATCAACGATAATATTCGCATAACCTCGAGTGACTTTCGAGCTAATTTATATTGAATGATTTGTTTAAAAAATCGCGAGATTTTGCGACATTGTCTTTAATGCAAAACGAGTCATAACAGCAAAAAAAACGGAAGTTAAACATTATCAGTTGAAGATCTATTCCTAATGAATTACACGAATTAACTAACACAATTATACGCAATTTTATAATTGAGCAAACATTGTAGTTTTCCACGAATAATAATTGATACATCGTACAAACGAATAAGAGATAAATGGTTCTATAATTAGCATTAAAGAGGTTGACTCTCGTTTCTATGTTCATTTACATATGTTTATCGATAGATCCTTTTACGCGATTATGTAACTACTTTTGAATTTTAAAACCAACATGAGTGCATAATCAATGTCTTTTAATTTTTAATTTACCGTGACAAACAAAGTGTATCTAGATGCTTATCATCATTCGTATTAATTCTTATAATCCTTCGTATTCATTACAAAATTATATAGGAACATTAATTAAGCCTTATCGGTGAGCACAGAATTTGCCGAAGTTTAAAAATAGTAGAAACTTTCAAGTTTAATGAATATTTAGATTTATTCAAACATTCTGAACATTGGGTTTCAGAAAACAAATTCTTGTGAGAGGAGAATTTCAGAAGAATTCAAGGACAAACAAATTTCTCATGAGATACTTAAGGAGAATTTAATTTAACTTCTAAAGAAAGAATTCAAAAAGAATTTAATATTTCTCCAGCTGGGCAGGCTAAAGTTTAAAATATTCAACACTCAAGGCCTTGAAATTATACAGAATATACAGATAATGAATCACACAGAATATAGAACATATGGTAATTTAAATCTTTGTCTATATCTACAGTGATTGGATTAGACTAAATCTTATTATCTTTTCAAGTGTCGACAGTGTACACCTTTGCTTATGCCTGCTTTGCCAACAAAGTCGACGTAAATATAATCTCTATATTTTTCATTTTTTTTTTTTTTTATTAACCGAGAATAGCGACCTTCGACTTAGCGTGATACATCACAGCGGATGGTATTGCGATAAATAACATAACAAGAAAATGACGATGTTTGAAATTAAGATAAGTTATCTGTCTCCTTAAATTTCAGCGAGCGATTTATTTTATCGATGAAAAATTACCGAACTCATTAAATTTTACCGTTAAACGAATGAACGTTCGATTTTTTAACTTCTGTCAACGAGTGCTGATAAATTCATCGTACCGTGAAAGTACTTCACACGGAATGTGAAGGTATATTGAATTTATGAAAAACGAACTATTAAAATTGCCAACCGCGTGGCCGAGCCTTTATCGTGGTGAAGATTAATTGCTGTAATCGATGAACCGGAAACACATATGGACAATATCGATTAGCCACATGTATAAACATAAGGCACTATATCGGAAAATCGAACGAAAACGTTGAATTTTTATCGAGCTTTATATCTTATACAAACAAACTCGTTGTTATCGATCAATTTTTTCCTCGGCGTAAAATTCAATTTACTCGATCTCTTGTCCCTTCATAAATCGATAGAATTTTATGAACGTCAAATTCCGCGACGTTGTGTCAATTTGTATTTTTCATAGCGTGAAATTTAACGACTCTCATGAAATGTTTGAAAAACACGCTCTCGTTGAAGAAAGTAATATAATAATATTTATCACGCAATTAAACCGTACTACTGATAATGAAACGTTTTGAAAGATGATCTCGCCGATGAGAGTCAAATAAAGTGTAGGCAAAGAAAAATCCAACGAAATCCAAATAGGATTGTCTCTCGTAACCCATAAAATCCCGGATGAGTAAAACTCTTGCTAATTTTGAGCTCTTCGTACTTTATTTCTTATCTCCATCGAAAAGAGAATATCTTTACTCTTGCTAATTTATCACCGTATTTAACTCTATACTCTTCGCCGCATGCCTATGCAATCAGCCACCAATTGTTTTTCTAGTGAAATTAAACACGTATCGTTCGAACGCCAATTCGCTCAGTAGTATCGTTCTCTCATGTCAGTCACGGAAATTTGATTAACCTTTGATTAAAAACGAGGGTATCTCTGAGACATGGCACGTTCCAGGCTGCGTTGAGGAATTTTTACTTTATTGACAAGTAACTAACTGCATACCTACTACTTATAGGTATTTCCTGCGGTATAATCTCACCAGTGTCACGGCGATGTCACAACAGAAAGCACTGTACGATCGGAATCGTCGAACAATTCGGTGCAACAAATAAGCTGCCAAAGATCACGCTACCGCCAAAAGATCGTTTCTAGATGATTCGTCATTGGTAATAACGCCGGTTTATCGTGTATCGGCTGTGTAATGAAGCACTTATTATTACGTTACGTGCACGATTTACCTGAATAAGCCGCGTGATCCTTGTTCCAGGATACCGTGGAAGAATCACCGCGATCGACGGACGTTCGATTGTCGAATAGAATGGGAAAATTACGCGACGTAAGATCGGCCGGAGGTGAGAATGGCTGCGGGCTGTTGTCAAGGGGTAGTTCCAACGGAGGCACCCGCCCTCGCCGCCCCCTGAACCCGCACTGCCGCCCCTGGGTCACCGTTACCCTCCTTGCACCGAACGTCGTCATGCTGCTGCCTGCGCAGGCGCCCTTTTCGCTCAATGACGTATCGTTCCCCTCTAGT
This sequence comes from Frieseomelitta varia, assembly GCF_011392965.1. Taxonomy (NCBI): domain Eukaryota; kingdom Metazoa; phylum Arthropoda; class Insecta; order Hymenoptera; family Apidae; genus Frieseomelitta; species Frieseomelitta varia. The sequence continues at coordinate 18,104 of NW_025110460.1, read as the reverse complement.
ACCCCCGCGCTGCGTAATCTTTGATTCAGTCCAGTTGAAGAATCCTTGATTAAATCTGTGTAAAATAGTCTAATTTGAAAAAAATTTACCTAATAATCACGATTACAACAGTAGATACAAAAGAAGTATTTCGTATTGGATGACGAGGATGGAATTATTTATTGAACACTAGATGGTAGCTGTTATTATTCAGATTGAATATTGTTTGCTAGTATAATTATCGCAATGCTTGGAGTGAACAATTGAAAGAAAAAGAAAAAAACGTGAGCTACGCGTGAGGCGCAATTTGAAACACGTGGAAATCGATGTTTCTGCAATTGTATTTCTATGTTTGTTAAGTTATTTCTTGTCGTTAGAGAAATGTATCTTTTTTTTTTTTTTTTTTTGTTGGACTCATCTCTTTTACACAAAGCTCGTAACCCTTCGAACGCTGTGTTTTAGTCGAGGTTACTGATGCAATGTGCTTACCGCTCTGATAATGCTCTTTAGGCACGTAATCGCTCTATGTTACACGATGTTGTGAATTAGGAAACCGTTCATGAAACAAACAATTATTTAAGGTCAATTATATTCGTGTTTACTCCTTTATTTACAGTTAATTAATTTTTATAACAAAAACATATGCATATATTTATTTTTGAAACTCACACATGAAACTCGCCCTTGTTTACAATATGATTTACATGCGATGACAAATGTAGATGAATGAACGAATGTAAATGAAAAAATTACGAGGCAACATTCATTTAATAAAATGTCACAACATTATTGCGCTCATTCGAACCTTTGTTGTCGTACGGTACTGCGTCGAACGTCGTGGCGCAGAAAAGCACAGCTTCCACCGCCTCTTCATTTTCGCAGATCGATCCAACCCACTGACAAGCGTAATCGAAAATCTCGAGGTTAAAGTTACCTACGCTGGTGATGCGTGTGAAATATTAGAAAGAAATCTGAACGTGAACATATTTCAGTTCTTCGTGCGACAAATTCTTCATCGAGTGTGTATTTCCTACTAGGAGACAGTAAATTCTTTCGCAAGAATCTAGCCTCTGTAACATGTGAGACCAAAGATCAGGCAATAATGGTCGTATACAACTTCATCTACTCGTTTGCATAATTATTAGATCTTAGATAGTTATCCAAGCATTTTAAGAGACTGTAGAACCTCTTGAATTTTGTATCAGTAGAAAGTGTAACACGAATTTTGGGGAAATTAGTTCGTTTCATTTTATGTCGAGGAATATGTCGTTGAAAAGATCCATTAAAGTGAACTTGAAACATGATATTTTTGTCCAGAGGATCGTACAACCTTGTCTTTATCGATAGCAAAGCGGATGAAGGGAAAAGAATTGGATATTTTCAACGCGAATATAAGTGTGTAATTGTTGATTGATATGTGGACAAGCTGGTTTGGCGCAGGTACTTCCCATTTTCTGATAACAATATCTCTTTAGTTTTTTAATACTAGAGATAGTTAAATCGGGTATTTAAATATTCCCTCGGAATCTGGTTATTCCCTTCTTTTAACAAACGCGCATGCGTCTTAAACATGACGCGCGTTATCAAATATTAACCTAAGTCTTTCTTTAACGAATATAACGAACGAAAATTAAATTATTTCCTACATTATTTTTGATGAAATCAGTCAATTAAAAGTTAAGTATCGCAAATTATTGATAAATTGTGCAAATTATAAAAGAGAATAAAATATTTACTACTCCATGTTAAATTGATGCATTTGACTAGTATATGAGTATTTAGTGTGGTTACTATAATAGTATAATTATTTGTTATTTATTTATTAATTTAGTACGGTTACTAATATACACTAATAATCAAGATATAAACCTATTTTTTGAAATTAATTTCATTTTATTTACATAAAAAATGAAAATTAGGATATTATGAAACTGTGTAATTAAAAGAAAGTTTATACCTAAAATGTAATGCATTTTATCCATTTTTACAGATTACATTCACAAAGTGAGTATGTCCAGAAGGAAACCTGGTGGTGACAGACAATTCAACAACGTGGATTATACACAGCTTACAGAAACTGACAATGGCTTTGTTGATTCTCAGGTTAGATATTACTACGCTTTACATACAACACTTCATAGCAGCATGAATGTATTTTGTTAAAGTCAAATCAAAATGTTATGCAATTAAGTTGAAAATAGACAAATATTGATAATAAAATATATTTATTTTTAACAGTTCGTGAATCCACCTGTAAAAATACCATGGAAAGCAATTACATTAGCTGCTCTTCTTTTTGTTGGAGGTACTATTATGCTCATCACAGGTAGTTTAATTGTGAGTGGACATATCGATTCAAAGGTAAGATATTTTAAAAACATCTTTTTATTAGATTATTATTATATTTACATCTTATCAGGTATTTAATAATTAAGAAAAAGATTATTTCTATTTTACTTTCTAAATGCATTATTTATAATAATAATTTCATAATAATTTAACATACTATGAATTTAACAATTACTTCATCTTTTACAGTATTCAGATCGTATGTGGCCAGTTATTGTTTTAGGAATTCTAATGTTTATACCAGGTGCTTATCATATGAGAGTAGCTATTTTAGCCTATCAAAAGGTGCCAGGCTATTCATTTGATGATATACCAGAGTTTGATTAATGAAACAAAACTTTTTTACTAAATAGTTGAAGATTCTACATTATTATTGATATATTAGGTATTTAATTTATATGAATCTGTTTTATATAAATTGTACATATCTTTTTCTTTAAGCATGTAAGTATTTATAATTCATATGACAGTATAATTTGGCATTGTACTTATATGTTAATTTTATGCAAGTATTGGATTTAATATTGTGCAAAGCACATAACTACTATTGAAAATATCAAAATTGATAACATTATAACTACAATATATGTTATTTTTGTATTATCAAAAAGGAAAACATAAATTTGCATCTGTACATATTTTATTTTTGCATAATTACTAATGATCTAATGTGGATTTATCATATAATCTTTCAAAATGTAGTCAACTTAAAAATACTAAAGCTATTTTAAAATTTGTAATAAATTATTCATGAAACAATTGTCATGAAAATTAGAAATACATAACATATATAAAATAATTAACCTCTATATCGAATCAGCTTAGAAAAAAATCTAAAAAATATTAATCTAAAATTATCCAACATATTGTTTTTATTGTTTTTGATTAAATTAAATATCCGTTTGATAAAGCGTTTCATATAAACAAAAATATAGAATCAAATTATGTTTAGTGTTTAGTGTCACTGTTTAGCCTTATGCTTCAAGTAATTTAAGACACTTAAAGTATTTAACTTACATATTTTATCTGTCTTTCTTTTTGCCATTAAAATTGGTGGATTAAATTGTTTTTTTAATACATTTTTCATTAAAATTTTACTTTTGGCAATCTTATGTTGATACATTCTCTTATTATGAGTATATTTCTTATGTAAAGGAACATTCTATAAAGAATTGAAGTTCATTTATAAAATTACTGATTTAACATAATGAACTTTGTATTAAGTATAACTTACCTCAAAATTAAGATAAATAGAAAAATCGTTTTGCTTAATATGATCAATTCCATATCCAATATGTAATGAAAGTTGTTCTATTGAATCGAGTACTGCAAGATACATTTCTTCTTTTGTCCAATCGGTATTTATAATGAGATGTATTGTTGGGCACAACTGATCTCAAAGAATGATAAATATATGTATTGATACAAATATTATGAATAAAGAATTATAATTTTATTTTTTTTAATATAAAAATGCCTCTATTTGTTGGTACCTGTATTCTAGAATATATTCCTAATCCAATTCCAGTTTGGTATAAGCGTTTTGTTAAAGCCATATCAATATGAATTAGTGTAGCAATCAATGCACGATATGTAATAGTATTTGGTATAAAATTATAATTAATAATTAATTTTGCAATGTGTATAATTAAAAAATAATTTTTTTCGGACAGAAGCATTGGCACTGCTTTATTTACAAAATTCGTAATGTCTAAAAAGGATAGTATAAATTTAAAAGATTTTATTTGTTTCTTAGTTATGATTAATGTTCATCTTACCTATTGGGTAAAAATTGCTATATTGATCTACAACTAAAAATTGAAAAAGGTAAAAAGCATATTCTAAAAATGTTTCACAGAGTGCATTTAATAAAATGGTTATTATTTGTACTCTAATAGATATATCTTTTGCAGTATAATGTACCTTCCACTTATGAGGATCAGTGTAAATGATATTAGTTTCTGAAAAGAATAAGTTACATGAAAATAATCATAATTATTTGTATATATTTATAATTATTTGTTTATATATTATGTTGTACATATTAGAAAATACATTGATAAAATTTAATTTTTAACTTACGTTTAAGTAAGAAAAAAGCTTTTATAGCTAGATGATTTGCTAAGTATATCTCAGCAATGAGCATAATAGTTGCAGCATCAATCTTATGGAAATACATTTGTGTGATATTAATATCTTCCAGTAATATATTTGCTAATACCCACAAATTTTTCTCAGCTAAAGTAACCAAAGCATATTTGACAGTATCAAATAATATTTGATAACACGTAGCAGTCACTCCAGTTCTGACTATAATATTTAAAAAAGATAAAATACATTTAGAAGTATTTTTTAATACTAAGTAAATATTAACATTTGATCGTACTTCGTTTTATTTATTTAAATATTTGTATACAAATAGTTTTCTAAAGTAATATTTATTATATTATAACTTAAAAACAATTAATTAATTATTATAATGATCTATAGTAAAGATAAAAAAATCACATATAATGATTTTTAGTTTATTTAAATAATGGATAATACATAATTATTCACTTAAAATAATATAAAACATTTACATAAAATATAATGTTTATATGTTCGTTATAATTCTATTATGCCAAACATATTATGCTGGTTGAAATATAAAATAATACCTGAATGTAAAATGAGCTTCTTGAAATGATAATGGGAATATCTTATTTCATTGCATAAAATTTGGTAAGTGGCCCGAGTAAAGAAAGTTTGTTGTTCTTCCTTCACTGAATTAAGAATATTCATAACATAATCATAATCATTACGTTTAAGTCCCTCATGAAGCTTGTGAACATCTATATAGAATTTCCAAAATCTTATTCTGGCAGATTGCGGTTTTGCTAAGTTATCTAAATATTACATGGGATATAAACATATATGCTACCAAAAAAATTATACTAATTTTATATTGATAGCGATAATAGCGATTTCGTAAACAGAAATGTTATTTTATAATAGCGATAATAGTGATTTCGTAAACAGAAATGTTATTTTTTATTTACCTATTAAATGCAGTTTAAAAGATGAATTTTCATTTATTCTCTCAACTGTTTCTGTCGTATTAAGTATATTCATACGTTCATCCATCTCTAATTCATTTATCATACAACATGAATCTGGTGAAGAAATACCATTATCTTTCACTTGCTTATTTTTATCTACCTTTTGAGTTTTTTCTTTAATCAAGTTTTTAAAGGATAACAGTACATCGTTATTTATTTTACAACGAACTTGATGGGTTAATTTACGCATAATATTGAAATTTACTTCTTCAATATGTGTACGGGTAATTATACATTCTTGTAAAATAGTTTCTACAATTTTTGGATCCAAATTTTCTATTCGAAGCAACAAATTTTTCAATGTATTCCAATATTCACCATACATAATATACTCTTTTGAACACAACTGTTTTAAAACACAATTTACGAATTCAAAATCGCTATTGTTTACAATGATTGATATTTCATGAGTAATTACTTTGATAGAATATCTTTGTTTCAAATAATCAATAGTATAGAAAACTGTATCACCATTAACAGCTTTTAACTTATATAATTTTTTCAATATTTTTAATATACACTGGATGTCATATTGAGAATAAACAGGTAGCGCTTGTAAATAGAAGTTTCGTACAAACTCTGTAAAATTATTAAATACTAATTCGTCTAGTATTTTAAAAAAATATTCTTCTTTATGACTATACCAATTAATCATAGTTGGTATAAACTGCAAAATGAAAATAAGTAAAATATACAAATACACTGACACTTACAATTAGAAAGAAAGTATAAAAAAACTAAAGGATTGTAACTATATACATACGTCATGTCTAAAACGACAATCGTTTCTAAGACATTTGTTATACATTATTGTGTAATAACAAAAGCCATGAAAAATAGATTTAAATGCATTGATATTGCGCGATGTGGCAATTTGTGGATTTTGTAAAGATTTTTGGAGTACAGTATTATATTTTTGATCTGAAGTAACATTATTTTCATTGTTATTATCGTCATTATTGTTATAAAATTTATTAAAATCAGATGTAGTATTTTTGTAATAATTTTCAATTACATTATCAGTCATTTGAAATGATTTTTCACTATTATCATCTAGATACGTATTGTACCTAGAAAAAAGATCATGTTAAAAAATAAAATAATTAATAACATAAATGATATTTTTCAAATTAATTATTATTATTTCAAAAGTCATTACTCTTGCATGAGAGTTGAATCTGCAAACAAAGATAAACAATCACTATCTTCTGCTTCTTCTTTATTCAAATTTTCTTTATCTACAAGAAATTGATTTTTCATTAATGATCCATTCATTTCTGACACAGTTGATTCACATAATTGTACATTCTGGAGAGAATCACAAACTTTTTCATTAATGATTCTACAAGTTTTAATTTCATGTTTTTCTTCTTTTAGATATTTTGAAGTGTTTTCCACATTTTCATTGTATGATATACTTCCAAAATTTCTATTTAATTTTCTTTTTTTTACGTTATTATTATTATCATCATTCTGATCAGTAACTATACATTTTTTATTTGTTAAATCCGTATTTTTATATGAATTTTTCTTTGCAGTATGTGTTATATCATCTTTTTCTTCTATGATCTTTGGTGAAGTAATAGTATGTAAAAACACAATGTTTTTATTTTCACTACATTCATTGAGAAATAGATTATCTTTGCTTAGATTCTGTATAGTTTCTAAATCAACTACTTCTATTATTCTGTCATAATTAATATCTTTATTAGAATTTTTAACTTTTTTTTGCAAATCCATTTTTAATAAACTCTCAGAATTCAAATTCTTTTTCTGTGAATTTGACAGATTATTTATAAAATCATAACTGTTAGATATATTATTTTGTATTGATTGTTCTAATACAAAATTTTGTTTCTCGTTGGCCAGAAGAATTTGATTTGAACTTTTATCACTGACCTTTTCTAAACAAATTTTGAATCTTTTATCATTCTGCCCTGCTTTAATTATTGTATCTACTGACATGATTTATATGAAATATAAATAAAATTTTTAAAAAATGAATAAAAAAAGAAATGTAACATAAAAAGCAATTATAATACTTACTACGCTCTTTTTCCCAAGAAATATTCTCATCTGCAATTTTCGTGACACTTTTCTTTTCAAGAAAGCTATTATTTGTATTTTCTTTTAAATTTTCTGATACTTCCAAATTTTTATTCATCTTTTGTATATCATTTTCATTTACTATAGACATTTGAAATTTTTTGTTGAATAATTTACTTTGGCTTCTTGTAACATATTTTGGTTTTTTCACCTTCATATCCTTCTTATTACTTGTGTTTTTCAATTTTTTATTTACCAGTCTAAATTGCAATGGAATATTATGCACCATTGATACATCATTCAATATATTTTTAAGTCTTAAACAATCTTGCAGAACAACACATGCTTCCTTTAAATCTACGAATTCTTTATATTTATTTTCCTTATTCATTTTCTTCAATGTATTTATATTATTCTTAGAAACACTTTTGTTAACTTTTGTATAAGATCTTTCTCTGGTGCTTCTTTTTGGATAAAAAACATCCATTTTTTCTCTTACTTTGCTCTGCGTTATAAATTTACTTAACTTATTGCGCCTATATCAAAATAAACAATAGCTCAAACTCCAAATTAAAAAATGACATGAGAAATATTTCAGCAACGTAAGCACGTATCTATGAAATGTTGCACATGTTTACGAAATATCGAAAAAATATTGTAGTATAAGTGTGTATAATATTTACTTACTATTATTATTCTTTTTTGTTGAAGAAAACAATAGGCTAAACTCGATTCATCTTTGTGATCCACTGGAGCTTCCACTGCAATTAAATCCACTTGCACGTGTGCATTCTTGAAACTTCACTTGTCTTTATTATCACAATTCAAACGCGATGACTAAACAACGAGAATCACAAGAAGCGTTCGATTTATCGATAATATCGATTTCCCGCCAAATTTTAAAATTTCAACACAGGCAAAGAATGAATTTCAAAAAATGAATTTCTTTTTGTGGCTTTCGTTTACTTCTTTTGGAATTTTCTGTAAAAAATTATTATTCCTTCGCTCGACAAGTTTGTCTAGACAAATATCTAAATCGAAGTTAGAAAGCAATAACATGCGAAGGAATAAATTTATTCATTTATTATCCTCACATCGATGAAAAATACGTGTTATCATGAATTCAATTGGAAATAAAGGAATAAAGAAATATTCAAACTATTAGTTTCAACAAGAGCTATTTATATTAAAAGTTATACTGCAAATAATTGATACATGGATTTTAAGAGACCTCCTTTATCTTTTTTTATGAATTGAAAACTCGAAGTACAAGTATAGAGCATATTTGTTATTAAACAGAAAATACTCATTACAAAAAATTAACAACATAAATAAGTTGAAGATAATTTATACAAAATATAAGGCACATTAAATCAAAAAGAAAATTTTTAAAAAGAAGTTTTTTAATTATATAAAAATATATGTTGCTTTTAGCAATAGTATTTCCAAAATTTAAAAGAATAACGCATATTTCATACTTATACATAATGAAATTTTTAAAATTTATACGACATTTCATATATATCTATACATAAAATTTTCAAATAAAATTCTAACAAAATCGCGTAAACAAAACATTATATCACCGATTAGAAAGTTGCATTCCACTAAAAAAGCAAACGCAGACGTGTCTAACACGTGCGACCAATCTCAATAAGAGATATTTTTCCTGCTTTTCCTAAAAAGCAAGGACACCTCTTTAAAATAAGAGTTAGGAGTTTCGAAACACAATGCATTGAACCGTTTCAATAGCGCGTCTGGAAAGAATCAATGGAGTGCTGTGGTCGTAAAAAAATTCATTTGCGAAACACGTGTGAAATATGTTTCACAGACGATCTGCGACGAAATATAATTTTATGACCAGCATTTATTTAACATAAAAAGTTAATTTCAACCGTTGACTTTGATTGTTTAGCAACAGATTTTTATCCGCCGCATCTGTGTTTACCTTCGTGTTATGTTCGTGTATAATTTTAAAGCACAAAAGAAAAGGGAAGAAGTAGACGAAAAACCAGTGGCAGATCTACTGAAAAATATTTAAAAAAAAAAATTATCAAATATCAAAGGAATATTTTTTATGAAAAAGAAAAAGAAAACTCAATAATGCCTCTCACGTACGTTATTATTACAAAAATAATATACGATGAATACAGTCTTTCCACAGAAAAACGCCATCGATTTTTATACGCATAAACTTATGAAACGATTTGCTAAAATCAATTCTGTGATAGAGGTTTGTAAACGGTATTGTCCAAATTATTAAAAGCCATTTGTTCGTCGATCCAATCACGTGCTAAGGCAACATTAGCATAAACACCTGGAGTACCACCTTCTGCGCAACCGATTCCCCACGCTACAATACCCGCTTGCAAGTACGTGCTAGGATTATTTTTAAGTGGGCATACAAGAGGACTTCCTCCGTCACCCTAGAAAAATTAAATCATTCATTTCGGTATACACAATGGATATTTAAATATTTTCACAGAATCTGAATATAAACGTATGCTATATGATTTAAAAGCCTACGATTAATTTAATAGATTATAGATGATTAATTCACCTTGCAAGTGTCTTTGCCAACTTCTCCACCAGCGCATATAAAACTTTCGTGAAGAACGAAATATTTTCCTAGTCTAGTCTTTCGAAGCTGTTCTTGACATGTATTACGTGGCACTATTGGCAATTCTACCTTCTTCAAGATTACCTGGTAGTGTCCCTCCTTACCTATAAGTTAAGTTACCGTTTCAAATAGGAACTCGAGAGGAATTGTCACAATCTAAATAGATTCAAATCAATAGTAAAGATTCTTACCAAAGATATCCTTTCCCCAGCCACTAGCAAAACATCGACTGTTATCAAATATATCGTTTCGTTCTGGCAGGCAAACGAGATCAACGTTGTCTGTCAAATTCACCGGCTCGGACAAGATTAAAATGGCGAAGTCGTTAAAAAGAGCGCCGGCATAATATTTTTCATGAACGATCACTTTCTGTACGGTGCGATCTTGATGAGGATAAATCTCATTATTAGTTTGCGTGTCCCATTCTCCAGCGCGAATTCTCAATTCGGATGGTTGCTTTCTGTGCGAAAAGCACGTGTATTTAATTAGAAATTGTTGCACAAGTCAATAATATCGATGATATTCAGAAGCATATTAGACTATTTACCCTTGCACGCAATGAGCAGCAGTTAAAACAGCGAACTTGTGAATCAAGGAACCACCGCATTGATAAACGTTCAATTTCTGATTGTTTTCGCCGATTGGTTCTTCCTTCAATATAGCCACCATCCACGGGAATTCGCCAAATTCTGCTTCGCTGTTACTGTTGCCAGTAATTCTGAAACCAACACCATTCGGGTGCCTTTGTCCACAGCCTTTTCTCTCGAGTGGCGGACGTATTTCTTCAGGATTCTTCCTGTCTGGTATTTTGCAACAGACGGCCAGGTAATTCTCGCACGGACCTGATAAAGCTCTGTATCATAATTATTTATCGTATAAATAATATTTCCTTAAAACAGTATTTCTCACTTTATATTCCAAATGCGCTAGCTTGAAAAATGTTAACTAATATTATGTAATTATATAAACCAGAGTGCGAATTTCTATACATTTGTAAAAAATATTAAAGCTCAAAAAAATTGCAAATAGTATGAAAGAATATACATATATATATAGCATCCGCAACATAATGCTTACTACAACAATATCCTATCCTTTTATTATTTTCTCAAAAATATGATTTTACATAAAAAATCCGCAGTTCACATATATTCACACATATATACGCCACAGTTGTATTCCTGATCGACGTTAGTTCAAGTTACTTTGGAATATAATTATCGTACTTAGAATACAAAGTGAAAAATCTATCTGGAGTAAATCCAAAGATAGTCTCATGCGGCGTGCACATTTAACAAACTATAATTAAACCTGATATCCACATATTTGTTAGATCGTTGCCATTCTCCCATACAGAATGAATTTTATTCTGTGCTTATTCGAGAATACATGGACGAATATTACTGATACGTATTTGGTATCGATAGGATTAATTCAACATTACCTCATAATCGTGCACCGTCTCCGTAACACAGTGCTAAATGTTTGCCATTTTGAGACCAATCTTTAGAATTCACTCTCACTGTTCCATATTTATAGTGTCATTTATATCAACCAGACCTGATATCGATCAGTGTCTCTCCATTTTCCGAAATGGTACCGTTTCGACATTGATAATACGGCACGCATTCGCAGTCTCCCGGTGGTGGTTTCGTATTATTCGTTCCCAAAATAGTAGTGGGTGTAGTAGTGGTTTGTTTTTTATTAAATACATCCGAAATTAAATCGTCTAAAGAGCTGGTAACGGGGGACGAAGTTTGCGAACTTGTTTTAAACGCGCTCGCTATCAAAGCATCCAATCCACCGTCAGATTGGGGAGCTGGTGCAACCCAAGGGAAGTTGATCACCGTCAATGCCAACAGTATGCACCACGTTGCCATGTTGGAGGTCCTGAAATAAATTCATTCGTTAGAATCTTTACACGAATCTCAAGAGGTCGAGGTGCAAGAGCTCTTGTATAAATGGAAACCATCGGCCAAATGGTGTCAGTCAGATGTTTTTTTAAGTTTCGAAATGGAGACCTCTGGCCTTGAAATCTTAAGTACTTTGACCGATCAATAAATATTTTTGGAATGAAAAATTGTAAGAGACAGTTTTGGTTACATTAATTTGAAACTGTCAATCTAATCTAATCATTTGCATTATTTATACGAGTATAAAGAAATACGTTTAAAAATATGCTTTGTATAAACGAATATACTCGAGTTTTAATAGAATGTTTAATATATTAATAGATTAATTCAACTGTTAAACGAAACTCCAAGAAAATATTGTTGAACAAATAGATTTCAATATAGATTTTACTGTCGATATTATAAACTTATTGTTAAGGCAATAGAACATTTTTATAAATAAAACTAGATAATCTAGTCAAAGAAAGAAGATGAACGATTGCAAAAAAGTAATGTTAAAAGATGGACGTTGCAATCTACGAAGATATCGTAAGAGATTATCAACCGGCTAGTGTTATTTTTCTTTTTCCTTTTTTGCATATAAATAAGTATGACTTCATGTTTTCGAAGATGGAACCGGTACAACGAGGCGAGAAGCAGTGAGTCCACTCCCTCCCTTCGTTCAGTAAGCGGAATACGAGGGACGTTTCGTAAAAATTTACAAGTGAGCTGGAGGCGTTCGATTCGCTAACGTGATCCATTGCTTATTCCTTTCATACTAATTTCGTCTAATGCTTTCAAGAGATATAGCTACGGTCATCGTTCAGTTAACGTTATTGTAAACAGGATAAGTTGTCTTACTTGAATCAATCAACAAGAAAGATGATACACATTGATGAATTACATTGATAAACATTATATAAACTTATAATGTGTATTTAATATCTAACGTTGAATGAATATTTCAAGAGAATGTCAAAGTCTGAAAAAGTTCACAAATAAATAATTCATTGATTTCACGATGTAACCATGACTGCAGCAAATGTTTCGAGATTTCCAGAAAGAACATAATAAATATTGCATTTTGAAGCGTAAATCAACAATAAATCTCTGAACCTCGTCATGGGTGGCTGACCAAGATTACTAATTATACGAATAATTGCGCGACGTTCATGAATGATTAATAAGCAAAATTTTCCAACTTGGAATTCCCAAGGTTTATCACAATTGTTTAAAAAAAAATATAATGAAAGATTATCAAAACAAATTGTAAAAAAATGGACAAAGTGATAATACCAGAGACTATCTAAAATTCCGAAGCACATAAATTATATAAGCATTCATCCCTGTGTGTGCTATTCTTGACATTGATCTTTTTCAGAGTCTGGTTAGTACAATTATGGTATGTCAATACGTTAAATATTCTCTCATTCTTTTACATCAGATTTGTTAAACGAATCTAAAAATAAATCGAACATAAATATTAATTGAACGTCAATTGAAAATCAATAATAAAATTAGCCATCAAAAATGATGTTGAATTGCAATAGACATTTATTACACGTTAAGAAAAAAATGTTAGTATTGCCTGTCAAGGACTTCCAGGAAAGCTTCTCACTCTCAGCCAACATCTTTATCTTTTCTTATAAACAGTCTAACACAAATTATAGCTTCACTACAGTTCCATAAGATTTCTTTTTTTTTTTGCAACTGATTCATAGTTGATTTCTTTAGAAAAATAATCCTAAAATTTATGTTTATGTTCATTGAACAACACGAAAATGTATGTTATGTATTACTATCACTTTAATGCACCATTCAGTCACACATCATTTAATGTGAAACAATAGAACACTTACTATAAATTGATCTTTGATCTGAATCGATGAGTTTCCTCTTGAAAGAGTAACGAACGATTGCGGTGCGTCAAATGTCGGACCCGCGACTTCGTTTACAATTACATATACAGCAGCCAAGCTTCAAGTATTTATGAGGCTAATCCCCACCAATCCTTGATTTCATGATTCTCCATCCCAGCGTACGTGTATGTGTTGTCTATTAACCTTAACCCATTGGATATCGAAGCGATCTTACTCATTCGAGTCAGGTGGTATTCCCCATGCGCAACTATAGAACTGAAGCAAGATTTCCCGGAACCTTTTCCAGAACAGGTAGGAATCCCTTTTTTAACGATATCCTTAGCTTCGCGTGTTTATTCATAAATTTTACGTCTACTTGCTAAAATACATATGTACTGATTGATACTTTTTTTCCAAGAAATTTACAATAAGAAGTGAATTTGTAAAAACCAAGATTTCTCACCTCCTTTGAAATTTTTCTGAAAAATTCTCTTGCTCTTGTGTTTTTCGTCAAAACATTCTTCGTGAATTGAAACGATGATTTCGACAGAGGAATTTCTAAAAATAAAAATGAAGTCGTAATAGGTCACTTACTTTGTATATGTTCCGTGAAGTAATAACCTCTCTTGTAAGATATAAACTTATCCCCGTTTAATTTCAACACGGCTATTGCTTCCAAACGTGTTGAGAATTTAATTTATCTTTGGAATTATCATTGTTTTCTTATGCCAAGAAAAAATATGTCTCTTGATTATTGAATCGTACTTTAAAATTCGGAGGCAAATATTTTTTCATTGTTGTTGTTATTTCGAATTTTCTAATCGTGAAAAAGATCGGCCATGTTAATTCATTTACTTTGCACCAGATGTCACGACAATGACACGACAGATAGACGATATCGACATAATCATTTAGACGCGCTTTAGGAAAAATAGGTCGCAACAATGCTCGCTTAATTGTTATTACCGACTCGTGAGATTTTGCGATAACTGATATAATATTCACATACGTACCCAACGATGCACATCGTAGATAATCGATGGGAAAATATAGTATGGAAGAATATTACAACGCTGTCCATCATTCACCTCCTCGTGACTCAAGACTGCAATCAATATTTTTCTAACTTATGCAATGGCATACTTTTGTGCGATATTCAAAGGAAATGACTGCAATTTGTAGGTTATGTTTTTTTTATCGGTTCGAGTAAAAATCGGTATGTATTTTTTTAATCGAGCATAAAATATGGAACAAATATCATTGAAAAAAAATTGATATAAGATAAAAATACTACGATGTATGTGTATGTATAAATACTTATTGTTACAGGAAATAATTTAAAATTGTTACATTCGTTGGATTTACAAACACGGTTATCTTCTGGCATTATTTATTTTTTAATATAACTTGATAAAAAAAGACTAGATAATAAATCTTTAAGATACATTATTTTTTAGTACGCCCCGTAAGTTGCCAATTGTTGACTAATCCATTCCGTGTATTGCGCTACATTTGTGTAAACGGCAGGAACATTCGACGATCCGCAACCGATTCCCCAAGATACTATACCAGCCTAGAAAAAAGGAATATGTCATTTCTTCTTTTTCTTATTTATTGGTATCTGTAGAATGCAATGCTTGAAGTAACGTGATACCTGAAAGTATTGTCCTGTAGCTGTGGGGCACACAAGAGGACCACCACCGTCTCCACGGCATGTGTCCTTGTTTACCTCTCCCCCTGCACAAACAAAAGAGCTGTGCAACTGAAAATACGCTCCTAATCTTGTCGTTCGAAGTCGATTTTGACAATCAGACCTGTCCACTAAAGGCAGTTCTACTTTCCTTAATTCAGTTTGATACGTTCCATCTACATGTATCAAAAATATTTAATTAAAAGTTTTTATAAGTAAAATGATATTTGCGAGGACATATAAAAAAAAAAAAAAGATAAGACAAATAGTATAACAATCATACCGAATGAATTCTTTCCCCAACCTGTGCCAATACACTTAGTACCAGCAGGGAAAAGTAGTCCCTGCTGTGGTATACAAATAGGGGCAATGTTCACATTCAATTTCACTGGTTCGTTTAAAATGATCACTGCTATATCGTTGAACAGACCGGCATTATAAAACTGAGGATGGGCCACTATGGCTTTTATGCTCGCATCTAGAAAAGGAAGTGGTTGGTCGCCAGGTTGATATTTCAGATCCCATTGTCCAAAACGCGCTATCGGTCTGTTGTTTCCTAAACTAACAGTCTTTTTTCCTCATACTTTTCTTCTAAATTTTAATTATAGGCTGTGTTTTTAATAATCCAATTTTCAATTATAGAATCTGCATAATCTTACTTGGTAACACAATGCGCAGCCGTGAGAACAGCCTTGTTGGTAATCATGGATCCCCCGCACTGGAATAGATATTTACCATCTGGTTGTGCCGTTAACAAAGCCACCATCCATGGAAATTCTGCAAAATACGTTTTCCCAGTGTCCACAGGTTGGGCTGTAAAAATAAAAAAATAAAACATCTCCAGTTCCATTAATACAACAGTCACTTATCAATCATTTACAATCATCTACTTACCCGTCGCATAAGTTTTATTCTGAATACCACATCCAGGTTGCAAGAACGACACTTCTCCATTCACTACGTTCTCGTCTGATTTGTCTAAATCGTCGTTTCTTGCTACATTGATCGTAGGAGACGCTCGGCAGCAAACTTCATCCGCGCTTCCACACACAGAAAATCTTGGATCGATGGCACCAAATCCATTCGTGCTGACAGAATTTCCTGGTATGCATAACCAACTTTTCATACAATAACAAGCCTGAGGGGTCCCGGGATTCCTGACAGGTCCGATCACCACTGGAATTCCGTTTCCATAGCCTGGGTTTATTGCTTGACAGCAGGAGGTAGGTACAGGACACGTCTGTTGACTGTAAGTTACCACAGGATTTATGATACCAACATTCACGGGAATTACAACCCCGTTATTGCACTGGATCGCATTTCCGCATAATACACAAATTTGCGGAGAAACGACAACTGGAGGATTAGTTACAACAGGATACTGAATCACGCTGGTTGGTCTGCAACATACCATGTTGCTTGGACACTGTATATATTGCGTACGAGGATTTATCACACCTTCCCCGGAATTGCCGATGATTCCGTTTGGATCGCATTGAGTGGCCAATACACAGATACAAATTGGGATAGGCTGAGGTTCCGTAGTTGGAAAGATCACTGGTGGAACCGTGGTCGAGGTGGTCGTAGTAGTAGTTGCCTTCGTAGTAGTTGCCTTCGTAGTAGTAGTTGTCTTCATGGTCGTAGTAGTAGTAGTAGTAGTAGTAGGTTTCATAGTGGTCGTCGTTGTGTTCCGTGGACGACAGCAGACTTCTAAATCTCCAGTGCATCTTCGATATCTGTTTTGAAATATGAAACCAACGGTCAACACTGAACGAACTAATATTCCTCCAAGTGTTGTGGAAAAACTCACCGAATATCGATCACCCCAATACCATCCGTAATTATAGTGCGATTAGCGTCACATAAATAATAAGGGACGCAAATACAATCAGCAGTCGGTGGCGTGGTTGGCACATTTTCTATCTTTTGGATCTTCTTTTTCAGTTTCAGAAGATGAAAGAAGAACAGAGGTGACGAGACTCGGTGAAACGATCTATCCACTCTTCTTACTTGTTCGTCCGATTCGTCTGAAGATATCACTTTCGAAATCATCAGGAAGATTGCGATGGAGTATACCAGCGCAAGGAACCGCAGCATGACTTGCTTTCTATTTGCCGGCACGTTCTCTATTGAACAACTTTTAACGCGACGCGTCGTTTATGTATACAGGATGCATTGGTTTCCTGGCATACCGGGAATATCCAAAGCACAAGGTTAATGGGTGGTTTTGTTATAGATCAAGTTCTCAGTTTTCTGAACAATGAAGAGCTACGTCATGGTTTATCCACTAGCTCGAAGATGAAATCAGATAAACGTTAATATTCCTGCACACATCGTCGGCTATCGTAACAAACTGTTTTCAAGTTTTCCTAACATGCTTTTTGGTGTGGCTTGTTTTATATTTAAATCAAGAGCTCTTTTGTTACGCTAGGCTTCTTTATGACAAATTCACCGACAATGTCCATTTATATTAGAGCAACTCGTCGTAACGAGTACAATGAATGACCCACTTACCTGGTAAACCATCGACCAAAAAAAAAAAAAAAAAAAAAAAAAAAGAAAAAAGAA